>NC_030383.2:20264769-20295519 GCF_001625215.2 Daucus carota subsp. sativus
TCTTTTTTTTTTTTTTTTTTTTTTTTTTTTTTTTTCTGGAAGTTCAAGTTTTTGACGAATTCTCAAAGGGTTTAGTAACGGACAACTTTCTTGCATTATCCCCGGGCAGTTCTTTTTATATTTCCCATAAATGCGGTCTCTATGGCATATATGATTTGTTACGACCATCTTTGGGGCAGTCGGGACTGCCAATCGTTAGCAGACTATAATGAAGTTCGAGTTTTGCCGAATTTCAAGGGTAGTTTGTAATACACGGAATTTTTTGCAAATATCCCCGGGAGTTTCTTTTGATATTTCACATAAAAGGGTCCCTATGGATCATATGACATTTTGTCCGACCATACTATTCGGGGGCAGTCGGGGACTGAATAGGAGAGATTAAATGAAGTTCGAGGTTTTTGACGACATTTCAAACGGTGTTATCGTCCACGGGCAAGTTTCTATGAAAATATCCCCGGGGAAGTTTCTTTTGATATTTTCACATAAATGGGTCCCTTATGGATATCTGAATTGGTCCACGCAACATATTGGGGCTAGCGGAGACTGAATGTAGCCAGATTATAATGAAGTTCGAGTTTTGACGAATTTCAAGGGTCAGTTATCGGGGAATCTTGAAAAATTTCCCCGAAGTTTCTTTGATATTTTCAATAAATGGGTTCCCTATGGATATATGAATTGATCACGATCCATATTTCGGGTTGCAGTCGGGACTGAATGGAGCAGCTCTAATGAGTTCGAGTTTTTGACGGACTCACTCTCAATGGGGTTCGTACACGGGAATTCTTGAAACATACTCCCGGGCAGTTTTTTGATATTTCACATAAATGGGTCCCTTAGGATATAAGAATTTGTCACGCCCCATTTCGGGGCAGTCGGGACTGAATAAGAAGCAGATATAATGAAGTTCAAGTTTTTGACGAATTCTCAAAGGGTTTATACACTAAATTTTGCATGAATTATCCCACGGGCAAGTTTCTTTTAATATTCCTACATAAATGTGGTTCCCTAGGCATATATGCATTTTGTCACGTCACAAATTTGGGGCAGTCGGGACTGAATCGTAGCACAGATATAATGAAGTTCGCGTTTTTGACGAATTCTCACAGAGGTTAGACAAGGGAATTTCTTGAAACATTCACCCGGAATGTTTCTTTTGCATTTTCATACATGGGTTTCCCTATGGATATATGGACATTTGATCCCGATCATATTTGGGGTGGTCGGTGACTGAATCGTTAGCAGATATAATAAGACGTTCGAGTTTTTGACGAATTCTCAAATGGTAGTACACGGGAATTCTTGAAAAATATCCCCATGGCAGTTTCTTGATATTTTCACATAAATGTGTCCCTAGGATTATGAATTGGTTCACGGGACCATATTCGGGGCAGTCGGGACTGAATGGGAGCAGATATATACGAAGTTCGGTTTTGACGCATATTTCAAAGGGGTTTAGTTCACATCGTTCATGAAAATTCACCTGGAAGTTTCTTTTGATATTTTCACATAACATGGGGTTCTTATGGATTCATGAAATTTGTCACGACCATATTTGGGGCAGTCGGGACTGAACGTGCAGAGATATAATGAAGTGAGTTTTTGCGATTTTTTTTCAAAGGGTAAGTTTACACGGGAATTTTTTGGACAATATCCCGGAGTTTCTTTGATATTTTCACATAAATGGGTCCCTATGGATATATAAATTTGGTCACGGCCATATTTGGGCAGTCGGGACTGAATAGAAGCAGATATAATGAAGTTCGAGTTTTTGACGAATTCTCAAAGGGGTTTAGTACACGGGAATTTCTTGAAAAATATCCCCGGGCAGTTTTCTTTGATATTTTCACATAAATTGGTCCCTATGGATATATGAATTTGGTCACGACCATATTTGGGGCTGTCGGGACTGAATAGAAGCAGATATAATGAAGTTCAAGTTTTGACGAATCTCAAAGGGTTTTCGTACACGGAATTTCTTGAATAATCCCCGGCAGTTTCTTTTAATATTCACATAAATGGGTCCCTATGGATATATGAATTTGCGTCACGTCCAAATTTGGGCCAGTCGGGACTGAATCGTAGCAGATATAATGAAGTTCGAGGTTTTGACGAATTCTCAAAGGAGTTAGTACACGGGAATTTCTTGAAAATTTCACCGGAAGTTTCTTTTGATATTTTCATATAAATGGGTCCCTATGGATATATGAATTTGATCACGATCATATTTGGGGTGGTCGGGACTGATCGTAGCAGATATAATGAAGTTCGAGTTTTTGACGAATTCTCAAAGGGGTTAGTACACGGGAATTTCTTGAAAATATCCCCGGGCAGTTTCTTTTGATATTTTCACATAAATGGGTCCCTATGGATATATGAATTTGGTCACGACCATATTCGGGGCAGTCGGGACTGAATGGGAGCAGATATAATGAAGTTCGAGTTTTTTGACGAATTTTCAAAGGGGTTAGTTCACAATAGTTTCACGAAAATTTCACCGGGAAGTTTCTTTTGATATTTTCACATAAATGGGTCCTTATGGATATATGAATTTGGTCCCGACCATATTTGGGGCAGTCGGGACTGAACCGTAGCAGATATAATGAAGTTTGAGTTTTTGACGAATTTCAAAGGGTTACACGGGAATTTTTTGAAAATATCCCCGGGAAGTTTCTTTTGATATTTTCACATAAATGGGTCCCTATGGATATATGAATTTGGTCACGGCCATATTTGGGGCAGTCGGGACTGAATAGGAGCAGATATAATGAAGTTCGAGTTTTTGACGAATTCTCAAAGGGGTTTAGTGCACGGGAATTTCTTGAAAATATCCCCGGGCAGTTTCTTTTGATATTTTCACATAAATGGTCCCTATGTGTTAGGAATCAATAATTTTTGATGATAACATAAACATTTTGTAACATGTCTCACTTAGAATCTTTATCAAATTTCAGTTGTAATTGTTACATTTCTTGTCTTTGGGAATTATCAACGGATGGGTAGAATAGGATGGCTAATTGTAAATATCCAATGCCATGTAATTTTATCTAAGTGAAGGATATTCAACTGATGAGATGTAACTGATTCAACTGATAAGACTGGATGATGTTTCAACTGATGAAAATCAAGCATTCAACTGAAGACAAAGTATTCAACGGATAATGCTGAGGAATTCAACTGATGAGACTGGAACAGCATTCAACTGATGGAGTTTGTAATTCATTCAACTGATGAGCCAGGCATTCAACTGATAAAGTCAATAGCAGTTGAAAGCAACCAGAACCTTCAACTGATGAAGCAAAGAGCAGTTGAAAGTGACTGGAGCTTAAGTCTGACAAATCACATGGATCGAATTACACTAAAATAGACATGGAAGCCTAATTAGGAAAATAAAGAAGAAGCAGAAACATACTTATCTCATGCAGTGCAATCTGGATCAAATCAAGATGATAATCAAAGATGAAGACATCTCAGAAAGCATGCATAAGACAAAGTTGTGCAGCATTGTTTTTAGATTAGAGTGCATTTTGTAATCTAGCCAAAAAGCTTTGTAAAACTTGGAGTATATAACCAAGTTAGTAGCATCAGTTGAACTTGTTCAAATTACTTGAGAGAAAAATCTGAGAGTTAGAACTTGTTTGAGTGATGAACCAGCAGCTGTGCGAATTGTAAACAATCCACAGATTCTTCTATATAAATCTCACGGGTGGATCATTCAATCCACCCGTATTTTTAATACTTGGTGTTTTTCTGTTTACTGTGTTCTTAGTGTATTATTCTTGAATCTTTTAAATTTGTAAAAGATTGTATTCAACCCCCCCTTCTACAATCTTTCTCATAGTTGGTGTAAAATAACAATTGGTATCAGAGCGAGGTTCCCAACAAACAGGGAAAAAGATCAACACTGCTAGAGAAAGATGGGAAAGAAGGATGCTGGAGTGAAGATTCCTGTTCTTGACAAAGACAACTATTTTCACTGGAAAGTGAGAATGCATCTGCATCTGTTGTCCATTGATGAAAGCTATGTGAACTGCATTGAAAAAGGACCTCATGTCCCCATGAAGGTCTGCACAAGTATGGGAGCTGATGGTGAAGACATGGTAGGTAAGATGATTCCAAAACCTATCCATGAATATTCTCAAGAAGATACTGAAGAAGTGCACAAGGACAAGAAAACCATGAACCTTCTGTTCAATGGTTTGGATCAAGAAATGATTGATAGTGTTATTAGCTGCACAAGTGCCAAAGAAGTTTGGGACACCATCAGGACCATCTGTGAAGGGAATGAGCAAGTGAGAGAGAACAAAATGCAGCTTCTGATTCAACAATATGAGTCATTCCATTTCAAGGCTGGTGAAAGTTTGAGTGATACATTTAACAGATTTCAAAAACTGTTAAATGGTCTAAAGCTCTTTGGAAGAGTATATCAAGTTAAGGATTCAAACTTGAAATTCTTAAGAGCTCTTCCCAAAGAATGGAAACCCATGACAGTCTCTCTCAGAAATACACAAGAGTTTAAAGACTATACTCTAGAGAGACTGTATGGAACTTTAAAGACTTATGAGCTTGAAATGGAGCAAGATGAAGAGATTGAGAAAAGCCAAAGAAAGGGCATTCATCTGTGGCTCTAGTTGCAACTCTGGAGGATACTGTCAAGGACAAGGGAAAGTCTCAAGTTGAAGAAACTGAGAAGTTGGTCAAAGAGGAGAGCTCAGAGTCAAGCAAAGGAAGAAGAAAGGAGAAAGAAGTAGCTGATTCTGGTGAAGAAAGTGATGGAATTGATGAACATCTAGCCTTCCTGTCAAGAAGATTCTCCAAACTGAAATTCAAAAAGAATTTTAATTC
This sequence comes from Daucus carota subsp. sativus, assembly GCF_001625215.2. Taxonomy (NCBI): domain Eukaryota; kingdom Viridiplantae; phylum Streptophyta; class Magnoliopsida; order Apiales; family Apiaceae; genus Daucus; species Daucus carota. The sequence continues at coordinate 20,269,612 of NC_030383.2, forward strand.
TGCAAAATCTTTTAAAGGCAATCCCAAGTCTGATAGAAGCATGGTAGACAGATCAAAATTCAAGTGCTTCAACTGTGGGAATGCAGGTCACTTTGCAAATGAGTGCAGAAAGCCTAAAGTTGAGAAGAAGTCAAGTGAAAACATTGACTACAAAAAGAAATATTATGAACTTCTCAAACAAAAGGAAAGAGCATTCATCACAAAGGATGATTGGGCAGCTGGAGATGATTCTGATGAAGAGGAGGAGTTTGTCAATCTAGCTCTAATGGCCAACTCCACAGATCAAGAAGAAAACACTGGAAGCAGTAGTCAGGTATTCACTACAAACCTAGTTGAGTTAACTAAAGATGAATGCAATGCTACCATTAATGAAATGTCTACAGAATTGTATCATTTGCATGTTTCTTTAAAATCTCTCACTAAGGAAAATAGTAGAATTAAGGAAGCTAACACCTTTCTTAGTGATAGAAACAGTGTTTTAGAAGCTCAATTTATTGAGTTTGAGAAGCTGAAAATTGAGTGTCAGACAGCCAAGGATGATCTCTTGGTTGTTCTGAAAAGAGAAGAGATCATAAGAAAGCAGCTTGATAAGGAACAAGAGATTATTGCCAAATGGAAATCTGGTAGGGATGTTTCCACCAACATCATCAACATGCAAGGTAGAGAGACCTTTGTAGAGAATGAGTGGAAGAGGAGTAAGAAAGTGCTTGAGATATCTGAGAACAGTTCAGGTGATGAGAATACTGATGATGATCATCAGTTGAAAGGCAAAGTCTCAACTGATGAGAGTCATCAGTTGAACAAAAACTCATCAGTTGACAAGAGTGTTCTCAAGAAGCTTAACAAGAAATATGGTCCTGTTAAAAAGAATTTTGTTAAAGGTGAGAATAGTTCTTCTGAGACCAGTGATAGTATTAATAACACTCTTAATTCCAGTAACAAGAACAAGAAGAAGTTGGATACTAGTGAGCATAAATCTGAGGAGACTAAAAAGAAGAAAGGAAATAGAAATGGCAAATAGGAGTTAACAAGCACACCAATTACACTCCCAATGCTAGTGCTCTTAGGAAAACCTGCAGCAAGTGTGGTAGTGTAAATCATTTATCTGCCAATTGTAAAACTGTGATTGCTCCTAATTTGTCTTTGCCTATTCCTATGACATCTGTTCCTCACATGAATTTATCTGCTATGAATATGATGCCTGGTTTATTGCCTCACAATCCTTATTCTCAGCCTAACATGCCATATATGTTCAATCCTTATTTCAATGCCTTTAACATGCCTCAATTTCATTCAAACTTGCATGGAATGAACAATTTATGCATGTCTCAAAGGCCTGTGTTTGAAAACAGAGTTGATATTCCAGTTTCTCAACCAAAACCAAAGATTGAACCTATTCAATCCAAGGAAAAGGTTGAGAAAGTGGAAAAGGCTGCTAAGACTAACAAATCTGGACCCAAAGCAATTTGGGTACCAAAATCAACTTGATCTGTTTGTGAAATGTGTGCAGGGAAACCACAAGAAGAATTTGTGGTACTTGGATAGTGGATGCTCCAGGCACATGACTGGTGATTCCTTCCTGCTCACAAAGTTTGTGGAGAAAGCTGGCCCTAGCATTACCTTTGGAGATGACAGCAAAGGATATACTATGGGATATGGCTTGATTGCAAAAGAGAATGTCATCATTGATGAAGTTGCATTGGTGTCTGGTCTTAAGCACAACTTGCTTAGCATCAGTCAGCTCTGTGACAAAGGTTACAAAGTCAATTTCACTCCTGCAGCCTGTGTTGTCACCAAAGGAGATGACAACAATGTGGTTCTGATTGGACAAAGAAAAGGAAATGTGTATGTAGCTGACTTCAATTCTGTCAAGTCTGAATCTATTACTTGCCTTCTCAGCAAAGCAAGCTCAGATGACAGTTGGCTATGGCATAAGAGATTGTCTCATCTAAATTTCAAAACCTTGAATGAGTTAGTAAAGAAGGACTTGGTAAGAGGTCTACCAAAGCTGGAATTCTCAAAAGATGGACTTTGTGGAGCCTGTCAGCTAGGAAAGCAAAAGAGAAGCTCTTTCAAAAGCAAGACTCTTTCATCAATTGTGAAGCCCCTTCAGCTCTTGCATATGGATTTGTTTGGACCAGTCAACATCATGTCTATTTCAAAGAAGAAATATTGCCTAGTGATTGTTGATGATTTTTCAAAATTCACTTGGACTTTCTTCCTGCATTCTAAGGATGAAGCTGGGAAAATCATCATCAATCATATCAAGGCATTAAACAACAATCCAGATGTCAAAATTGGAAGGATAAGAAGTGACAATGGGACAGAATTCAAGAACTCTGTGATGAAAGAATTTTGTGAAGAAGAGGGAATTATTCATGAGTTCTCTGCACCAAGAACTCCACAACAAAATGGTGTTGTTGAAAGGAAGAATAGAACTCTTATTGAGGCTGCAAGAACCATGATTAATGAAGCTCAACTTCCAACCTATTTTTGGGCTGAAGCTGTAAACACTGCTTGTTTCACTCAAAACATTTCACTAATTACCAAACCTCACAATCTAACTCCCTTTCAACTCTTCAAAGGAAAGAAGCCAACAATTAACTTTCTTCATGTGTTTGGATGCAAGTGTTATGTTCTAAGAAATCAAGGTGAAAATCTTGGAAAATTTGAGGCCAAGGCAGATGAAGCTATTTTTGTTGGATACTCTGATGGAAAATCATTTAGAGTATATAATCTGAGAACCAACATTGTTATGGAATCAATCCATGTGGTTTTTGATGATAAGAAGATTCAAGGATTCTCAGATGAAGGATTTCATGATAATCTCATATTTGAAAATGAAGGTGAAGGTGATCTGTATGACAGTGATGATGATGATGACATTATTCAAAATGTTGGAATTAATCCTGGGATTAATATCCCAACTGATGACTCTCTGGTGCAAGAAACAACTGCAATTGGAAATTCAACTGAAGCATCAGTTGAAACTACATTAGAGGGATCAGTTGAAACACCTCAAGGATCATCAGTTGAAAGAATGTCTCAAAGTTTCAATCAGTCTAGAAATAATGAGATGTCAAATTTAGGGGGAGCTTTCCAACATGGAAACCTGAACTTCAATAATGAAGCCACATCATCAAGACAATCACTTCCACCACAAAGAAAGTGGACAAGGGATCATCCTTTTGAGCTAATTATTGGAGATGCAAATGCATCTGTACAAACAAGAAGAGCAACTCAAGATGAGTGTTTGTATAGTGCATTCCTTTCACAGGATGAACCTAAAGTCATAGAAGATGCTCTCAAAGATGCTGATTGGGTTCTTGCTATGCAAGAAGAATTAAATCAATTTGAGAGAAACAATGTATGGAAGCTGGTACCCAAACCTAAAAACAGAACAATTGTAGGAACAAGGTGGGTATTCAGAAACAAGGTGGATGAGAATGGAGTTGTCACCAGAAACAAGGCAAGGCTTGTTGCTAAAGGATATTCTCAATCTGAAGGAATTGATTTTGATGAGACCTTTGCACCAGTTGCAAGACTAGAAGCAATAAGAATCTTCCTGGCCTATGCTGCTCATGCAAACTTTAAAGTTTATCAAATGGATGTCAAGAGTGCTTTTCTAAATGGTGAACTGGAAGAGGAGGTATATGTCAGTCAGCCTCCTGGTTTTGAAGATCCAGAATTTCCAGAGTATGTTTACTTTTTATTAAAAGCACTCTATGGACTAAAGCAAGCACCAAGGGCATGGTATGACACTCTGTCTCAATTCTTGTTAGATAATCATTTTTCCAGAGGAACTGTGGATAAAACACTATTTTACAGAAATGTAAATGGTGCCTTTATTCTGGTTCAAATTTATGTAGATGATATAATCTTTGGTTCTACAGATGAGAAACTTTGCAAGAAGTTTGCTAATCTAATGAAAAGTCAGTATGAAATGAGCATGATGGGAGAGCTCACCTACTTTCTTGGTTTACAAGTTAAACAAGTAATGGAAGGTATATTCATAAATCAAACTAAGTACATTTATGATCTACTTAAAAAGTTTGATTTATTGGATTGCAAAGAAGCTAAGACTCCCATGCCAACAGCCACCAAATTAGAGTTAAGTCCTAATGAGAAATCTGTGGACATCTCTAATTATAGAGGCATGGTTGGTTCTCTTTTATATTTGACAGCTAGTAGACCAGATATTATGTTTTCTACATGCCTCTGTGCTAGATTTCAATCTGATCCTAAAGAATCACATCTTATTGCTATAAAAAGAATATTCAGATATCTTAAGGGAACACCAAATCTTGGTATTTGGTACCCTAAAGACTCTGGATTTGATCTAATTGGATATTCAGATGCTGATTTTGCAGGATGCAAAATTGATAGAAAAAGTACAACAGGCACCTGTCAATTTCTTGGTGACAGATTGATTTCTTGGTTTAGCAAAAAGCAAAATTCTGTATCAACCTCTACAGCTGAGGCTGAGTACATTGCAGCTGGAAGCTGTTGTGCACAATTATTGTGGATGAGAAATCAATTACTTGATTATGGATTAAATCTCTCAAAAATCCCAATATTTTGTGACAACACCAGTGCTATTGCTATAACTGAAAATCCAGTACAACACTCAAGAACCAAGCACATTGACATCAAATACCACTTCATAAGGGAACATGTGATGGCTGGTACTGTTGAAATGCATTTTGTTCCAAGTGAAGAACAGATTGCAGATATTTTTACAAAGCCTCTTGATGAATCCACATTCACAAGGTTGGTAAGTAAATTAGGTATGTTAAATTTCTCCTAATTTAGAGTGAATTTTTCTGTAATTTGGCAGCCAGAATTTGATTAATTTTGATTTATCAAAATTAAATTAATTATAATTTTGGATAAAGTCTATAATATTTCAACTGATGAACTAGTGAAATTGTTTCAACTGATGCTTGAAACAATATCCTCTTGCTTTGTTTTTCATTCAACTGATGACACCAGTTGAAGACGCCTTCAACTGATCTCCATCAGTTGAATAGGAAGTTTAAAGAGGCGCTTATTTCATCCGTTGAAAGTATTATCAGATCTGAGCCGTTGAAATTTCTTTTGTCTCTCACCTACTTTATACACACGATCGTGTGTGTAATTTTTGTAGAGTTCAACAAGAGTAATTTCTTCTCAATGGTAATTTCTCAGCCAATCACAGCAATTTTCTGAGAAAGTATTTAAGTGTTTTAATTTATTTTCACTTCCTTTCATCTCACTCTTTCGAATTCTTCAAGTTCTCTTCTCTCTCTGTGCAAAAGCAAACTCTAATTTTTCCTCAAGCTTTCTCTGTAACTACAATGGCACCAATGAAGAAGTATACTGCACCAAGTGGGTTTATCTATGAGAAGAACAACTTCGCGTCATTTGTGGATACCAAGGCTGTGGAGGAGAAGGAGTATCACAGGATGATGGAGTTCATCAAGTCAAGCCAGCTCTCCTATGCTATGACTGAAGCTCCCATCATCTACCATGAAATAGTGGAGGAGATGTGGACCTCTGCAGAGTTTAATAGTGAGAATGAAACTCTAACTTTCTCTATTAAAAATGAAACTCACTCTGTTAATGCTGATATTATGAAAGCATGCTTTAAGATTCCTGAAGATACTGTTTTATCTTTGCCTAGTGATGTTCAGTTGGTTAATTTACTTTATGCCATGAATTATGTTTTACCAACTGATGCCTTAGGTAAAATAGAAAGGAGGGGTCTTAGGAGAGAATGGAGTTATTTATGTGATGCTTTTATTAAGGCATTTTCTGGTAAAATTAGTAATTTTAATGCTCTTACTTCCCAGATTTTACAAATGCTTTACATGTACCTGACTAATGAATATTTCAACTTTGGTGGTTTGATGATCCAAGAAATTGGGGAGAAACTAGGTGATAAAACTGATAGACCTAGGAATATTTATTATGTCAGATTTCTTATGATGCTGGCTAATCATCTCAATGATAAGCTAGTTATTACTAACAAGGAAGCCAAGCTTCCCAGTTTTGTGCAGGAAAAGAGAGTCTTTAAAGACCTCTTTAGGATGAATTTATACCCCTCCTTGGAGGTGGTGTACCTGCCAACAATGGAGGCTGGAAAGCACAAAGAGGTACATGGCTTTCCTACTACTCTTTCTCAACCCTCACCTTCTTTGCTTTCTGCCATCAGGGCTGTTGAAGAGGCCCATCAACAGTCCACACAAGTGGCAAAACCTTCTAAAAACAAGTCTTCTAAACCAACCTCAGATGCCTCCCAAAAGACATCTGTTGTAAAATCCAAGAAACACAAACCTGAGGGGAGTGTGATTGGAGGTTGTGAGGGGGAGGGAAAGGGTGAACATAAAAGAAGCCCTAAGAATAAGGATGGAGAGATGTGTGTTGACCATCCTGGCCACTCTGCAGTCTCCCAAAAGACTGTAGATGTTAATATGGAATTAAACTCATCCCTAGCAGCATCCTCCCAAAAGGATGTTGCTATTGAAAATAGTCCTCAACCAGGGACACAGTCAAAAAGGGGGAGGGACACCACTTCTTCACCAATAAAAGCCTATGGGAGAAAGAAGCTAAGAAGTGAAAAACTGAAGCACTCTGCACACACACAGGCATCCATTCTGGATTTTATGCCTTTAACTTCTCAAAGTCAGATTGATGTGACTTCAATAAATGTGGAGTCACAGCCCCCTTCTTCATCTCAACCAATCACTCATATTTATGATCTTACCATCTCTACTCCTCAAACACAATCCCCAACCTCTTCTGTGGATGTGGAATTAATTCACACCACACTTGTAAATTCTCCATCTTTGGATTTCATGGAGAAGCCCCCATCTGAGATTGATCATCATCATTTTGATGATTTGTTGGATCTTTCTCTTCCATTTCCTTCTTCTGTGACAGTGTGTTCTGTGGATTTTCCTTTAAAATCAATCACCACAGACTCAACTATCACAGCTTCTAAACCTATTTCTTTATTTTCTTCAACTGATCTCCCTCATCAGTTGACAAGTGTTTGTCCTTCAACTGATCTGCTTAACAGCTCTCATCAGTTGAATGCCTCTTCTACTCATGTTTCAACTGATGTCTCTCATCAGTTGACAACTGCTGCTACTTCAATTAATTTACCTTTTTCTACAGCAGTTGATCACATGGTAGCACAAACACTTCTAGGATTGAGTGGAGTGAGCTATGGAGTGGAGAGGCAGCCTAGTGAGCTGGCAAAAGGAGAGGGTGTGGAGAGTCTGGCATTTTCTTCTAGCCAGGAAAAAGGAGAGGATTAGAGTAACCCTTTAGTAAGGGTAAGTGAGGGAGAGGTGAGCTGTGTGGTGAGCCAAGGGGAGCCCTTGATGCAAGAAAAGAGAGAAATTGAGAGAAATGCAGGTGTCAATGAAGGGTTTAGTGAACAAGAGTTTCAAGCTGAATACAGATCCATATTGGATGGTGTTTCACTAGACCCTGAGACTTTTACTCATGGGATGTCCTCCATTCAAGACTTTGCCAGATTGGACAATCAAGCAGCTGAGAGGCACCTCAATCTGATTCACACTACATCTTCAATGCTTAGAGCAAAGGAGGCATTAACAGCTCTGCCTGCCAATGCTGGAGATGATTTTCATTATGATGATAGTGATGAAGACCTCAATGATGCTCTTGAGGAATCCCTTGTTGAACAACCTACAACTTCTCTACCTTCATGGCTCTCCATGCAGTCTGCCAATGCAATTGTTGTTAGCATGGAGCTGGAAAGGCAAGCCTCCACCATTCTTCAATCACAACCTGGAAGCTCATCCTCCTCTCCAGCCATCTCTGCCACCATTGCCAGTCAAGCTCTAGAAAACCTCAAGCTTCACAAGTTTCAATCTCTTCATTTTCAGCATGAGATAGAGCATCTCAATTCTCTTATTGCCTCTGTTAAGACTGATCTGACCAAGCAAATTGATGAAAAGCTTCCAGCTCAGGTCAAATCAGCTCTTTCTGCATCAGAGCAAAAACAACTACAATTGGAGAAGCAAGTGGAAGCTCTGGAAGGAAATGTCTACACCTTAAACTCTAGAATGGATGAGATGTTGCAGCATCAAAGAATTCAGACTGGACTGCTATAACATCTTCTTCTTGCCTCTGGTGTTTCCCTTCCCAGTCCATCCCCTACACTTGCTGCTAACAAAAAGGGGGAGAAAGAATTACCAACTCCTGCAGAATTGATCAGTCAAATTCCTCCCCCTTTCCACACTGAAAGGGAAAAGCAGAAGATTGCAAGGATGAAAGAATTGGACTCCATTGCAAAGAGAGTGGCTCAACTGGGCAAGAAATCATCTACATCTTCTACAGCCACCACAGCTCAAATCTCTTTTCCAACCACAACCACAATTCTCAGGGTAATTACACCTGAGATTGTTATTCCCTTCAAGACAGAAAAGGGTGAGCCATCATTTCTGAATGAGTTCAAGCCAATTCTGTTTCCAAACAATTGTGGTTACTCCAGGCCTGGAAAAGACTCAAGCTCAATCTACTTTCCACTAGCCAGGCCTGACAAAAATGAATACAAACTTTTGGGCCAAGAAATCAAAAGTTATAAAGATTGTGCAGATGTGGCCTTAAAGGCTCATTTTGCCATCATCTACAGAGAAGGCCAGAAGCTGTTTATTGGAACTGGCCATCCTCATTACTCATTTGCAAAAGCTGAAGAGGTGGCCAGAGAATGTGAAAAAGAGGAGTTTGAATCTCAACTCTCTTTGAACCAAATAGAGGTGGATGAAAGGTATGCTATTGAGCTGGAAGAGGAGTTGGCAGCTGAGCTTTTAAATGAGAAAGGATTGCCTCTTGAATCTTCTCCAAAGAAAAAGAGAGTCAAATCTAAGACTAAGATGCCTGAGGCAGCCAAGAGAAGAGAAGAAGTGCCAGAAAAGCCTATCTCAAAGCCTTCTTCTCCAATCAAGGATACCACAGTAGTACATCCAGATGTCAACTTCCATGATGAGCCAATAATGCCAAAGGAGGAGCCAATTGACTTGGAAGATATCCCAATTCCAGCTTTTCTTGTTCAAGAATCTTCCAAGCCAAAGAAGAAAGTCAAGTCTGTGGCTAAGAGGATGGCTAACCCTCCTAAACCTCCAAAAGAACCTGAAAATCCTGATGACTATCTGATCATTGCTAACATTGAAGAAATTTCTGAGTTGGAGCTGGAGCTGGATGATCTTCAAGAAGTAAGAGGAATAGAAGCAACTTCAAAGTTACCTGAAAGATTGGTATTCTCTTACAAAAACAAGGGTGATGTCATCTGGCCTCTTCACAGAGTTCTGAATTCTGAGGGATTCAGTTCTCTAACAAAAATATATGGATCTATGAAGAGGACTGGAGGATTTACACCACCTGCAAAGCAAATGGTACTAAAGAGAATCCTTGAGATCAGGAAGGAATGGAACTCAGATGCTAGTCTACAAAGAAGGCTGAAAATTCCCTACACTGGAAAGAAAATTCATCATGAACCTACTCCAGTCATGGAATTTAGGGACAATCAAGGTGTTAGGAGATTTTTCAGACCTAAAGATCAACTCAAGGTTGCTAGCTTGAATACCCTGAAGACTCTTCAATCCAAGCTCAACAGACAAGATAGTGATGAAGAATGGTTCTACAGGATCTTTCAGAAGCAAATTAATATTCTTGAAGAAAAACTTAAGTCCAGAAGAAGAAGATCTTCTAGGAACAAGTAACTGCTCAGTCTAAAGGAGCATAATCATCTGTAATCTTTTCTAACTCTTGCATTTAAATTCTGCATTTTATTTTATTAATGTTTTGTTATCATCAAGTGTAGAATTTATGTCTGCATCTTCTCCAGTCATAAATTGGGGGAGATTGTTAGGAATCAATAATTTTTGATGATAACATAAACATTTTGTAACATGTCTCACTTAGAATCTTTATCAAATTTCAGTTGTAATTGTTACATTTCTTGTCTTTGGGAATTATCAACGGATGGGTAGAATAGGATGGCTAATTGTAAATATCCAATGCCATGTAATTTTATCTAAGTGAAGGATATTCAACTGATGAGATGTAACTGATTCAACTGATAAGACTGGATGATGTTTCAACTGATGAAAATCAAGCATTCAACTGAAGACAAAGTATTCAACGGATAATGCTGAGGAATTCAACTGATGAGACTGGAACAGCATTCAACTGATGGAGTTTGTAATTCATTCAACTGATGAGCCAGGCATTCAACTGATAAAGTCAATAGCAGTTGAAAGCAACCAGAACCTTCAACTGATGAAGCAAAGAGCAGTTGAAAGTGACTGGAGCTTAAGTCTGACAAATCACATGGATCGAATTACACTAAAATAGACATGGAAGCCTAATTAGGAAAATAAAGAAGAAGCAGAAACATACTTATCTCATGCAGTGCAATCTGGATCAAATCAAGATGATGGTCAAAGATGAAGACATCTCAGAAAGCATGCATAAGACAAAGTTGTGCAGCATTGTTTTTAGATTAGAGTGCATTTTGTAATCTAGCCAAAAAGCTTTGTAAAACTTGGAGTATATAACCAAGTTAGTAGCATCAGTTGAACTTGTTCAAATTACTTGAGAGAAAAATCTGAGAGTTAGAACTTGTTTGAGTGATGAACCAGCAGCTGTGCGAATTGTAAACAATCCACAGATTCTTCTATATAAAATCTCACGGGTGGATCATTCAATCCACCCGTATTTTTAATATTTGGTGTTTTTCTGTTTACTGTGTTCTTAGTGTATTATTCTTGAATCTTTTAAATTTGTAAAAGATTGTATTCAACCCCCCCTTCTACAATCTTTCTCATAGTTGGTGTAAAATAACACTATGGATATATGAATTTGGTCACGACCATATTTGGGGCTGTCGGGACTGAATAGAAGCAGATATAATGAAGTTCGAGTTTTTAACGAATTCTGAAAGGGGTTAGTGCATAGGAGTTTCATGAAAATTTCGCAGGGCAGTTTCTTTTGATATTTTCACATAAATGGGTCCCTATGGATATATGAATTTGGTCACGACCATATTTGGGGCAGTCGGGACAGAATAAGAGCAGATATAATGAATTTCAAGTTTTTGACGAATTCTCAAAGGGTTTAGTACACGGAAATTTCTTGAATATATCCCCGGGCAGTTTCTTTTAATATTTCCACATAAATGGGTCCCTATGGATATATGAATTTGGTCACGTCCAAATTTGGGGCAGTCGGGACTGAATCGTAGCAGATATAATGAAGTTCGAGTTTTTGACGAATTCTCAAAGGAGTTAGTACACGGGAATTTCTTGAAAATTTCACCCGGAAGTTTCTTTTGATATTTTCATATAAATGGGTCCCTATGGATATATGAATTTGATCACGATCATATTTGGGGTGGTCGGGACTGAATCGTAGCAGATATAATGAAGTTCGAGTTTTTGACGAATTCTCAAAGGGGTTAGTACACGGGAATTTCTTGAAAATATCCCCGGGCAGTTTCTTTTGATATTTTCACATAAATGGGTCCCTATGGATATATGAATTTGGTCACGACCATATTCGGGGCAGTCGGGACTGAATGGGAGCAGATATAATGAAGTTCGAGTTTTTGACGAATTTTCAAAGGGGTTAGTTCACAATAGTTTCATGAAAATTTCACCTGGAAGTTTCTTTTGATATTTTCACATAAATGGGTCCTTATGGATATATGAATTTGGTCACGACCATATTTGGGGCAGTCGGGGCTGAATCGTAGCAGATATAATGAAGTTTGAGTTTTTGACGAATTTTCAAAGGGGTAAGTACACGGGAATTTTTTGAAAATATCCCCGGGAAGTTTCTTTTGGTATTTTCACATAAATGGGTCCCTATGGATATATGAATTTGGTCACGGCCATATTTGGGGCAGTCGGGACTGAATAGGAGCAGATATAATGAAGTTCGAGTTTTTGACGAATTCTCAAAGGGGTTTAGTACACGGGAATTTCTTGAAAATATCCCCGGGCAGTTTCTTTTGATATTTTCACATAAATGTGTCCCTATGGATATATGAATTTGGTCACGACCATATTCGGGGCAGTCGGGACTGAATGGGAGCAGATATAATGAAGTTCGAGTTTTTGACGAATTTTCAAAGGGGTTAGTTCACAATAGTTTCATGAAAATTTCACCTGGAAGTTTCTTTTGATATTTTCACATAAATGGGTCCTTATGGATATATGAATTTGGTCACGACCATATTTGGGGCAGTCGGGGCTGAATCGTAGCAGATATAATGAAGTTTGAGTTTTTGACGAATTTTCAAAGGGGTAAGTACACGGGAATTTTTTGAAAATATCCCCGGGAAGTTTCTTTTGGTATTTTCACATAAATGGGTCCCTATGGATATATGAATTTGGTCACGGCCATATTTGGGGCAGTCGGGACTGAATAGGAGCAGATATAATGAAGTTCGAGTTTTTGACGAATTCTCAAAGGGGTTTAGTACACGGGAATTTCTTGAAAATATCCCCGGGCAGTTTCTTTTGATATTTTCACATAAATTGGTCCCTATGGATATATGAATTTGGTCACGACCATATTTGGGGCTGTCGGGACTGAATAGAAGCAGATATAATGAAGTTCGAGTTTTTAACGAATTCTGAAAGGGGTTAGTGCATAGGAGTTTCATGAAAATTTCGCAGGGCAGTTTCTTTTGATATTTTCACATAAATGGGTCCCTATGGATATATGAATTTGGTCACGACCATATTTGGGGCAGTCGGGACTGAATAGGAACAGATATAATGAAGTTCAAGTTTTTGACGAATTCTCAAAGGGTTTAGTACACGGAAATTTCTTGAATATATCCCCGGGCAGTTTCTTTTAATATTTCCACATAAATGGGTCCCTATGGATATATGAATTTGGTCACGTCCAAATTTGGGGCAGTCGGGACTGAATCGTAGCAGATATAATGAAGTTCGAGTTTTTGACGAATTCTCAAAGGAGTTAGTACACGGGAATTTCTTGAAAATTTCACCCGGAAGTTTCTTTTGATATTTTCATATAAATGGGTCCCTATGGATATATGAATTTGATCACGATCATATTTGGGGTGGTCGGGACTGAATCGTAGCAGATATAATGAAGTTCGAGTTTTTGACGAATTCTCAAAGGGGTTAGTACACGGGAATTTCTTGAAAATATCCCCGGGCAGTTTCTTTTGATATTTTCACATAAATGGGTCCCTATGGATATATGAATTTGGTCACGACCATATTCGGGGCAGTCGGGACTGAATAAGAGCAGATATAATGAATTTCAAGTTTTTGACGAATTCTCAAAGGGTTTAGTACACGGAAATTTCTTGAATATATCCCCGGGCAGTTTCTTTTAATATTTCCACATAAATGGGTCCCTATGGATATATGAATTTGGTCACGTCCAAATTTGGGGCAGTCGGGACTGAATCGTAGCAGATATAATGAAGTTCGAGTTTTTGACGAATTCTCAAAGGAGTTAGTACACGGGAATTTCTTGAAAATTTCACCCGGAAGTTTCTTTTGATATTTTCATATAAATGGGTCCCTATGGATATATGAATTTGATCACGATCATATTTGGGGTGGTCGGGACTGAATCGTAGCAGATATAATAAAGTTCGAGTTTTTGACGAATTCTCAAAGGGGTTAGTACACGGGAATTTCTTGAAAATATCCCCGGGCAGTTTCTTTTGATATTTTCACATAAATGGGTCCCTATGGATATATGAATTTGGTCACGACCATATTCGGGGCAGTCGGGACTGAATGGGAGCAGATATAATGAAGTTCGAGTTTTTGACGAATTTTCAAAGGGGTTAGTTCACAATAGTTTCATGAAAATTTCACCTGGAAGTTTCTTTTGATATTTTCACATAAATGGGTCCTTATGGATATATGAATTTGGTCACGACCATATTTGGGGCAGTCGGGGCTGAATCGTAGCAGATATAATGAAGTTTGAGTTTTTGACGAATTTTCAAAGGGGTAAGTACACGGGAATTTTTTGAAAATATCCCCGGGAAGTTTCTTTTGATATTTTCACATAAATGGGTCCCTATGGATATATGAATTTGGTCACGGCCATATTTGGGGCAGTCGGGACTGAATAGGAGCAGATATAATGAAGTTCGAGTTTTTGACGAATTCTCAAAGGGGTTTAGTACACGGGAATTTCTTGAAAATATCCCCGGGCAGTTTCTTTTGATATTTTCACATAAATTGGTCCCTATGGATATATGAATTTGGTCACGTCCAAATTTGGGGCAGTCGGGACTGAATCGTAGCAGATATAATGAAGTTCGAGTTTTTGACGAATTCTCAAAGGAGTTAGTACACGGGAATTTCTTGAAAATTTCACCCGGAAGTTTCTTTTGATATTTTCATATAAATGGGTCCCTATGGATATATGAATTTGATCACGATCATATTTGGGGTGGTCGGGACTGAATCGTAGCAGATATAATGAAGTTCGAGTTTTTGACGAATTCTCAAAGGGGTTAGTACACGGGAATTTCTTGAAAATATCCCCGGGCAGTTTCTTTTGATATTTTCACATAAATGGGTCCCTATGGATATATGAATTTGGTCACGACCATATTCGGGGCAGTCGGGACTGAATAAGAGCAGATATAATGAATTTCAAGTTTTTGACGAATTCTCAAAGGGTTTAGTACACGGAAATTTCTTGAATATATCCCCGGGCAGTTTCTTTTAATATTTCCACATAAATGGGTCCCTATGGATATATGAATTTGGTCACGTCCAAATTTGGGGCAGTCGGGACTGAATCGTAGCAGATATAATGAAGTTCGAGTTTTTGACGAATTCTCAAAGGAGTTAGTACACGGGAATTTCTTGAAAATTTCACCCGGAAGTTTCTTTTGATATTTTCATATAAATGGGTCCCTATGGATATATGAATTTGATCACGATCATATTTGGGGTGGTCGGGACTGAATCGTAGCAGATATAATAAAGTTCGAGTTTTTGACGAATTCTCAAAGGGGTTAGTACACGGGAATTTCTTGAAAATATCCCCGGGCAGTTTCTTTTGATATTTTCACATAAATGGGTCCCTATGGATATATGAATTTGGTCACGACCATATTCGGGGCAGTCGGGACTGAATGGGAGCAGATATAATGAAGTTCGAGTTTTTGACGAATTTTCAAAGGGGTTAGTTCACAATAGTTTCATGAAAATTTCACCTGGAAGTTTCTTTTGATATTTTCACATAAATGGGTCCTTATGGATATATGAATTTGGTCACGACCATATTTGGGGCAGTCGGGGCTGAATCGTAGCAGATATAATGAAGTTTGAGTTTTTGACGAATTTTCAAAGGGGTAAGTACACGGGAATTTTTTGAAAATATCCCCGGGAAGTTTCTTTTGATATTTTCACATAAATGGGTCCCTATGGATATATGAATTTGGTCACGGCCATATTTGGGGCAGTCGGGACTGAATAGGAGCAGATATAATGAAGTTCGAGTTTTTGACGAATTCTCAAAGGGGTTTAGTACACGGGAATTTCTTGAAAATATCCCCGGGCAGTTTCTTTTGATATTTTCACATAAATTGGTCCCTATGGATATATGAATTTGGTCACGACCATATTTGGGGCTGTCGGGACTGAATAGAAGCAGATATAATGAAGTTCGAGTTTTTAACGAATTCTGAAAGGGGTTAGTGCATAGGAGTTTCATGAAAATTTCGCAGGGCAGTTTCTTTTGATATTTTCACATAAATGGGTCCCTATGGATATATGAATTTGGTCACGACCATATTTGGGGCAGTCGGGACTGAATAGGAACAGATATAATGAAGTTCAAGTTTTTGACGAATTCTCAAAGGGTTTAGTACACGGAAATTTCTTGAATATATCCCCGGGCAGTTTCTTTTAATATTTCCACATAAATGGGTCCCTATGGATATATGAATTTGGTCACGTCCAAATTTGGGGCAGTCGGGACTGAATCGTAGCAGATATAATGAAGTTCGAGTTTTTGACGAATTCTCAAAGGAGTTAGTACACGGGAATTTCTTGAAAATTTCACCCGGAAGTTTCTTTTGATATTTTCATATAAATGGGTCCCTATGGATATATGAATTTGATCACGATCATATTTGGGGTGGTCGGGACTGAATCGTAGCAGATATAATGAAGTTCGAGTTTTTGACGAATTCTCAAAGGGGTTAGTACACGGGATTTTCTTGAAAATATCCCCGGGCAGTTTCTTTTGATATTTTCACATAAATGGGTCCCTATGGATATATGAATTTGGTCACGACCATATTCGGGGCAGTCGGGACTGAATAAGAGCAGATATAATGAATTTCAAGTTTTTGACGAATTCTCAAAGGGTTTAGTACACGGAAATTTCTTGAATATATCCCCGGGCAGTTTCTTTTAATATTTCCACATAAATGGGTCCCTATGGATATATGAATTTGGTCACGTCCAAATTTGGGGCAGTCGGGACTGAATCGTAGCAGATATAATGAAGTTCGAGTTTTTGACGAATTCTCAAAGGAGTTAGTACACGGGAATTTCTTGAAAATTTCACCCGGAAGTTTCTTTTGATATTTTCATATAAATGGGTCCCTATGGATATATGAATTTGATCACGATCATATTTGGGGTGGTCGGGACTGAATCGTAGCAGATATAATGAAGTTCGAGTTTTTGACGAATTCTCAAAGGGGTTAGTACACGGGAATTTCTTGAAAATATCCCCGGGCAGTTTCTTTTGATATTTTCACATAAATGGGTCCCTATGGATATATGAATTTGGTCACGACCATATTCGGGGCAGTCGGGACTGAATGGGAGCAGATATAATGAAGTTCGAGTTTTTGACGAATTTTCAAAGGGGTTAGTTCACAATAGTTTCATGAAAATTTCACCTGGAAGTTTCTTTTGATATTTTCACATAAATGGGTCCTTATGGATATATGAATTTGGTCACGACCATATTTGGGGCAGTCGGGGCTGAATCGTAGCAGATATAATGAAGTTTGAGTTTTTGACGAATTTTCAAAGGGGTAAGTACACGGGAATTTTTTGAAAATATCCCCGGGAAGTTTCTTTTGATATTTTCACATAAATGGGTCCCTATGGATATATGAATTTGGTCACGGCCATATTTGGGGCAGTCGGGACTGAATAGGAGCAGATATAATGAAGTTCGAGTTTTTGACGAATTCTCAAAGGGGTTTAGTACACGGGAATTTCTTGAAAATATCCCCGGGCAGTTTCTTTTGATATTTTCACATAAATTGGTCCCTATGGATATATGAATTTGGTCACGACCATATTTGGGGCTGTCGGGACTGAATAGAAGCAGATATAATGAAGTTCGAGTTTTTAACGAATTCTGAAAGGGGTTAGTGCATAGGAGTTTCATGAAAATTTCGCAGGGCAGTTTCTTTTGATATTTTCACATAAATGGGTCCCTATGGATATATGAATTTGGTCACGACCATATTTGGGGCAGTCGGGACTGAATAGGAACAGATATAATGAAGTTCAAGTTTTTGACGAATTCTCAAAGGGTTTAGTACACGGAAATTTCTTGAATATATCCCCGGGCAGTTTCTTTTAATATTTCCACATAAATGGGTCCCTATGGATATATGAATTTGGTCACGTCCAAATTTGGGGCAGTCGGGACTGAATCGTAGCAGATATAATGAAGTTCGAGTTTTTGACGAATTCTCAAAGGAGTTAGTACACGGGAATTTCTTGAAAATTTCACCCGGAAGTTTCTTTTGATATTTTCATATAAATGGGTCCCTATGGATATATGAATTTGATCACGATCATATTTGGGGTGGTCGGGACTGAATCGTAGCAGATATAATGAAGTTCGAGTTTTTGACGAATTCTCAAAGGGGTTAGTACACGGGAATTTCTTGAAAATATCCCCGGGCAGTTTCTTTTGATATTTTCACATAAATGGGTCCCTATGGATATATGAATTTGGTCACGACCATATTCGGGGCAGTCGGGACTGAATGGGAGCAGATATAATGAAGTTCGAGTTTTTGACGAATTTTCAAAGGGGTTAGTTCACAATAGTTTCATGAAAATTTCACCTGGAAGTTTCTTTTGATATTTTCACATAAATGGGTCCTTATGGATATATGAATTTGGTCACGACCATATTTGGGGCAGTCGGGGCTGAATCGTAGCAGATATAATGAAGTTTGAGTTTTTGACGAATTTTCAAAGGGGTAAGTACACGGGAATTTTTGAAAATATCCCCGGGAAGTTTCTTTTGATATTTTCACATAAATGGGTCCCTATGGATATATGAATTTGGTCACGGCCATATTTGGGGCAGTCGGGACTGAATAGGAGCAGATATAATGAAGTTCGAGTTTTTGACGAATTCTCAAAGGGGTTTAGTACACGGGAATTTCTTGAAAATATCCCCGGGCAGTTTCTTTTGATATTTTCACATAAATTGGTCCCTATGGATATATGAATTTGGTCACGACCATATTTGGGGCTGTCGGGACTGAATAGAAGCAGATATAATGAAGTTCGAGTTTTTAACGAATTCTGAAAGGGGTTAGTGCATAGGAGTTTCATGAAAATTTCGCAGGGCAGTTTCTTTTGATATTTTCACATAAATGGGTCCCTATGGATATATGAATTTGGTCACGACCATATTTGGGGCAGTCGGGACTGAATCGTAGCAGATATAATGAAGTTTGAGTTTTTGACGAATTTTCAAAGGGGTAAGTACACGGGAATTTTTTGAAAATATCCCCGGGAAGTTTCTTTTGATATTTTCACATAAATGGGTCCCTATGGATATATGAATTTGGTCACGGCCATATTTGGGGCAGTCGGGACTGAATAGGAGCAGATATAATGAAGTTCGAGTTTTTGACGAATTCTCAAAGGGGTTTAGTACACGGGAATTTCTTGAAAATATCCCCGGGCAGTTTCTTTTGATATTTTCACATAAATGGGTCCCTATGGATATATGAATTTGGTCACGACCATATTCGGGGCAGTCGGGACTGAATAGAAGCAGATATAATGAAGTTCGAGTTTTTAACGAATTCTGAAAGGGGTTAGTGCATAGGAGTTTCATGAAAATTTCGCAGGGCAGTTTCTTTTGATATTTTCACATAAATGGGTCCCTATGGATATATGAATTTGGTCACGACCATATTTGGGGCAGTCGGGGCTGAATCGTAGCAGATATAATGAAGTTTGAGTTTTTGACGAATTTTCAAAGGGGTAAGTACACGGGAATTTTTTGAAAATATCCCCGGGAAGTTTCTTTTGATATTTTCACATAAATGGGTCCCTATGGATATATGAATTTGGTCACGGCCATATTTGGGGCAGTCGGGACTGAATAGGAGCAGATATAATGAAGTTCGAGTTTTTGACGAATTCTCAAAGGGGTTTAGTACACGGGAATTTCTTGAAAATATCCCCGGGCAGTTTCTTTTGATATTTTCACATAAATTGGTCCCTATGGATATATGAATTTGGTCACGACCATATTTGGGGCTGTCGGGACTGAATAGAAGCATATATAATGAAGTTCGAGTTTTTAACGAATTCTGAAAGGGGTTAGTGCATAGGAGTTTCATGAAAATTTCGCAGGGCAGTTTCTTTTGATATTTTCACATAAATGGGTCCCTATGGATATATGAATTTGGTCACGACCATATTTGGGGCAGTCGGGACTGAATAAGAACAGATATAATGAAGTTCAAGTTTTTGACGAATTCTCAAAGGGTTTAGTACACGGAAATTTCTTGAATATATCCCCGGGCAGTTTCTTTTAATATTTCCACATAAATGGGTCCCTATGGATATATGAATTTGGTCACGTCCAAATTTGGGGCAGTCGGGACTGAATCGTAGCAGATATAATGAAGTTCGAGTTTTTGACGAATTCTCAAAGGAGTTAGTACACGGGAATTTCTTGAAAATTTCACCCGGAAGTTTCTTTTGATATTTTCATATAAATGGGTCCCTATGGATATATGAATTTGATCACGATCATATTTGGGGTGGTCGGGACTGAATCGTAGCAGATATAATGAAGTTCGAGTTTTTGACGAATTCTCAAAGGGGTTAGTACACGGGAATTTCTTGAAAATATCCCCGGGCAGTTTCTTTTGATATTTTCACATAAATGGGTCCCTATGGATATATGAATTTGGTCACGACCATATTCGGGGCAGTCGGGACTGAATGGGAGCAGATAGAATGAAGTTCAAGTTTTTGACGAATTTTCAAAGGGGTTAGTTCACAATAGTTTCATGAAAATTTCACCTGGAAGTTTCTTTTGATATTTTCACATAAATGGGTCCTTATGGATATATGAATTTGGTCACGACCATATTTGGCGCAGTCGGGGCTGAATCGTAGCAGATATAATGAAGTTTGAGTTTTTGACGAATTTTCAAAGGGGTAAGTACACGGGAATTTTTTGAAAATATCCCCGGGAAGTTTCTTTTGATATTTTCACATAAATGGGTCCCTATGGATATATGAATTTGGTCACGGCCATATTTGGGGCAGTCGGGACTGAATAGGAGCAGATATAATGAAGTTCGAGTTTTTGACGAATTCTCAAAGGGGTTTAGTACACGGGAATTTCTTGAAAATATCCCCGGGCAGTTTCTTTTGATATTTTCACATAAATTGGTCCCTATGGATATATGAATTTGGTCACGACCATATTTGGGGCTGTCGGGACTGAATAGAAGCAGATATAATGAAGTTCGAGTTTTTAACGAATTCTGAAAGGGGTTAGTGCATAGGAGTTTCATGAAAATTTCGCAGGGCAGTTTCTTTTGATATTTTCACATAAATGGGTCCCTATGGATATATGAATTTGGTCACGACCATATTTGGGGCAGTCGGGACTGAATAGGAACAGATATAATGAAGTTCAAGTTTTTGACGAATTCTCAAAGGGTTTAGTACACGGAAATTTCTTGAATATATCCCCGGGCAGTTTCTTTTAATATTTCCACATAAATGGGTCCCTATGGATATATGAATTTGGTCACGTCCAAATTTAGGGCAGTCGGGACTGAATCGTAGCAGATATAATGAAGTTCGAGTTTTTGACGAATTCTCAAAGGAGTTAGTACACGGGAATTTCTTGAAAATTTCACCCGGAAGTTTCTTTTGATATTTTCATATAAATGGGTCCCTATGGATATATGAATTTGATCACGATCATATTTGGGGTGGTCGGGACTGAATCGTAGCAGATATAATGAAGTTCGAGTTTTTGACGAATTCTCAAAGGGGTTAGTACACGGGAATTTCTTGAAAATATCCCCGGGCAGTTTCTTTTGATATTTTCACATAAATGGGTCCCTATGGATATATGAATTTGGTCACGACCATATTCGGGGCAGTCGGGACTGAATGGGAGCAGATATAATGAAGTTCGAGTTTTTGACGAATTTTCAAAGGGGTTAGTTCACAATAGTTTCATGAAAATTTCACCGGGAAGTTTCTTTTGATATTTTCACATAAATGGGTCCTTATGGATATATGAATTTGGTCACGACCATATTTGGGGCAGTCGGGACTGAATCGTAGCAGATATAATGAAGTTTGAGTTTTTGACGAATTTTCAAAGGGGTAAGTACACGGGAATTTTTGAAAATATCCCCGGGAAGTTTCTTTTGATATTTTCACATAAATGGGTCCCTATGGATATATGAATTTGGTCACGACCATATTTGGGGCAGTCGGGACTGAATAGGAGCAGATATAATGAAGTTCGAGTTTTTGACGAATTCTCAAAGGGGTTAGTACACGGGAATTTCTTGAAATATCCCCGGGCAGTTTCTTTTGATATTTTCACATAAATGGGTCCCTATGGATATATGAATTTGGTCACGACCATATTTGGGGCTGTCGGGACTGAATAGAAGCAGATATAATGAAGTTCGAGTTTTTAACGAATTCTGAAAGGGGTTAGTGCATAGGAGTTTCATGAAAATTTCGCAGGGCAGTTTCTTTTGATATTTTCACATAAATGGGTCCCTATGGATATATGAATTTGGTCACGACCATATTTGGGGCAGTCGGGACTGAATAGGAACAGATATAATGAAGTTCAAGTTTTTGACGAATTCTCAAAGGGTTTAGTACACGGAAATTTCTTGAATATATCCCGGGCAGTTTCTTTAATATTTCCACATAAATGGGTCCCTATGGATATATGAATTTGGTCACGTCCAAATTTGGGGCAGTCGGGACTGAATCGTAGCAGATATAATGAAGTTCGAGTTTTTGACGAATTCTCAAAGGAGTTAGTACACGGGAATTTCTTGAAAATTTCACCCGGAAGTTTCTTTTGATATTTTCATATAAATGGGTCCCTATGGATATATGAATTTGATCACGATCATATTTGGGGTGGTCGGGACTGAATCGTAGCAGATATAATGAAGTTCGAGTTTTTGACGAATTCTCAAAGGGGTTAGTACACGGGAATTTCTTGAAAATATCCCCGGGCAGTTTCTTTTGATATTTTCACATAAATGGGTCCCTATGGATATATGAATTTGGTCACGACCATATTCGGGGCAGTCGGGACTGAATGGGAGCAGATATAATGAAGTTCGAGTTTTTGACGAATTTTCAA
Source organism: Daucus carota subsp. sativus (assembly GCF_001625215.2). Classification (NCBI taxonomy): domain Eukaryota; kingdom Viridiplantae; phylum Streptophyta; class Magnoliopsida; order Apiales; family Apiaceae; genus Daucus; species Daucus carota. Next base: position 20,292,298 of record NC_030383.2, read on the forward strand.
AGGGGTTAGTTCACAATAGTTTCATGAAAATTTCACCTGGAAGTTTCTTTTGATATTTTCACATAAATGGGTCCTTATGGATATATGAATTTGGTCACGACCATATTTGGGGCAGTCGGGGCTGAATCGTAGCAGATATAATGAAGTTTGAGTTTTTGACGAATTTTCAAAGGGGTAAGTACACGGGAATTTTTTGAAAATATCCCGGGAAGTTTCTTTTGATATTTTCACATAATGGGTCCCTATGGATATATGAATTTGGTCACGGCCATATTTGGGGCAGTCGGGACTGAATAGGAGCAGATATAATGAAGTTCGAGTTTTTGACGAATTCTCAAAGGGGTTTAGTACACGGGAATTTCTTGAAAATATCCCCGGGCAGTTTCTTTTGATATTTTCACATAAATTGGTCCCTATGGATATATGAATTTGGTCACGACCATATTTGGGGCTGTCGGGACTGAATAGAAGCAGATATAATGAAGTTCGAGTTTTTAACGAATTCTGAAAGGGGTTAGTGCATAGGAGTTTCATGAAAATTTCGCAGGGCAGTTTCTTTTGATATTTTCACATAAATGGGTCCCTATGGATATATGAATTTGGTCACGACCATATTTGGGGCAGTCGGGACTGAATAGGAACAGATATAATGAAGTTCAAGTTTTTGACGAATTCTCAAAGGGTTTAGTACACGGAAATTTCTTGAATATATCCCCGGGCAGTTTCTTTTAATATTTTCCACATAAATGGGTCCCTATGGATATATGAATTTGGTCACGTCCAAATTTGGGGCAGTCGGGACTGAATCGTAGCAGATATAATGAAGTTCGAGTTTTTGACGAATTCTCAAAGGGGTTAGTACACGGGAATTTCTTGAAAATTTCACCGGAAGTTTCTTTTGATATTTTCACATAAATGGGTCCCTATGGATATATGAATTTGATCACGATCATATTTGGGGTGGTCGGGACTGAATCGTAGCAGATATAATGAAGTTCGAGTTTTGACGAATTCTCAAAGGGGTTAGTACACGGGAATTTCTTGAAAATATCCCCGGGCAGTTTCTTTTGATATTTTCACATAAATGGGTCCCTATGGATATATGAATTTGGTCACGACCATATTCGGGGCAGTCGGGACTGAATGGGAGCAGATATAATGAAGTTCGAGTTTTTGACGAATTTTCAAAGGGGTTAGTTCACAATAGTTTCATGAAAATTTCACCGGGAAGTTTCTTTTGATATTTTCACATAAATGGGTCCTTATGGATATATGAATTTGGTCACGACCATATTTGGGCAGTCGGGACTGAATCGTAGCAGATATAATGAAGTTTCGAGTTTTTGACGAATTTCAAAGGGGTAAGTACACGGGAATTTTTTGAAAATATCCCCGGGAAGTTTCTTTTGATATTTTCACATAAATGGGTCCCTATGGATATATGAATTTGGTCACGACCATATTTGGGGCAGTCGGGACTGAATAGGAGCAGATATAATGAAGTTCGAGTTTTTGACGAATTCTCAAAGGGGTTAGTACACGGGAATTTCTTGAAAATATCCCCGGGCAGTTTCTTTTGATATTTTCACATAAATGGGTCCCTATGGATATATGAATTTGGTCACGACCATATTTGGGGCAGTCGGGACTGAATAGAAGCAGATATAATGAAGTTCGAGTTTTTAACGAATTCTCAAAGGGGTTAGTACATAGAAGTTTCATGAAAATTTCACCGGGAAGTTCTCTTTAATATTTTCACATAAATGGGTCCTATGGATATATGAATTTGGTCACGACCATATTGGGGCAGTCGGGACTGAATCGTAAACGATATAAAGAAGTTCAAGTTTTTGACGAATTCTCAAAGGGGTTAGTACACGGAATTTCTTGAAAATATCCCCGGGCAGTTTCTTTTAATATTTTCCACATAAATGGGTCCCTATGGATATATGAATTGGTCACGACCATATTTGGGGCAGTCGGGACTGAATAGAAGCAGATATAATGAAGTTCGAGTTTTGACGAATTCTCAAAGGGGTTAGTACATAGAAGTTTCATGAAAATTTCACCGGGAAGTTTCTTTTAATATTTTCACATAAATGGGTCCCTATGGATATATGAATTTGATCACGATCATATTTGGGGTGGTCGGGACTGAATCGTAGCAGATATTATGAAGTTCGAGTTTTGACGAATTCTCAAAGGGTTAGTACACGGGAATTTCTTGAAAATATCCCCGGGCAGTTTCTTTTGATATTTTCACATAAATGGGTCCTATGGATATATGAATTTGGTCACGACCATATTCGGGGCAGTCGGGACTGAATAGGGAGCAGATATAATGAAGTTCGAGTTTTGACGAATTTTCAAAGGGGTTAGTTCACAATAGTTTCATGAAAATTTCACCGGAAGTTTCTTTTGATATTTTCACATAAATGGGTCCTATGGATATATGAATTTGGTCACGACCATATTTGGGGCAGTCGGGACTGAATCGTAGCAGATATAATGAAGTTCGAGTTTTTGACAAATTTCAAAGGGGTTAAGTAACGGGAATTTTTTGAAAATATCCCCGGGAAGTTCTATTTTGATATTTCCACATAAATGGGTCCCTATGGATATATGAATTTGGTCCACGACCATATTTGGGGCAGTCGGGACTGAATAGGAGCAGATATAATGAAGTCGAGTTTTGACAAATTCTCAAAGAGGTTAGTACACAGGAATTTCTTGAAAATATCCCCGGGCAGTTTCTTTTGATATTTTCACATAAATGGGTCCCTATGGATATATGAATTTGGTCACGACCATATTTGGGGCTGTCGGGACTGAAATTAGAAGCAGATATAATGAAGTTCGAGTTTTTAACGAATTCTGAAAGGGGTTAGTGCATAGGAGTTTCATGAAATTTCGCCGGGCAGTTTCTTTGATATTTTCACATAAATGGGTCCCTATGGATATATGAATTTGGTCACGACCATATTTGGGGCAGTCGGGACTGAATAGGAGCAGATATAATGAAGTTCGAGTTTTTGACGAATTCTCAAAGGGTTTAGTACACGGAATTTCTTGAATATATCCCCGGGCGGGCAGTTCTTTAATATTTCCACATAAATGGGTCCCTATGGATATATGAATTTGGTTACGACCATATTTGGGGCAATCGGGACTGAATCGAAACAGATATAATAAAGTTCGAGTTTTTGACGAATTCTCAAAGGG
>NC_030383.2:20295619-20359443 GCF_001625215.2 Daucus carota subsp. sativus
GTTAGTACACAAGTTTAATGAAAATTTCACCGGGAAGTTTTTCTTTTGATATTTTCACATATGGGGTCCTTCTGGATATATGAATTGGTCACGACCATCTTTGGGGCGGGGCGGATAATTGGAATCGTAGCAGCTATATGAATGTTCGGTTTTGACGCATTTTCAAAGGGGGTAAGTACACGGGATTTTTGAAAAACTCCACGGGCGTTTATTTGATATTTCCACATAAATGGGTCCCTATGATTCTGCATTGGTCACGACCCTATTGGCCGTCGTGACTGAATAGAAGCAGATATAATGAAGTTCGAGTTTTGACGAATTCTCAAAGGGTTCGTACATAGAATTTCATGAATATTTCACCGGGAAGTTTCTTTTAATATTTCCACCTAACTGGGTCCTCTATGGCTATAGAATTTGGTCACGACCAAATTTGGGGCAGTCGGGACTGAATCGTAGCAGATATAATGGAGTTCCTTGTTTTTGACGATATTCTCAAAAAGGGTTAGTACACGGCATTTCTTGAAAAAATCCCCGGGCAGTTCTTTGATATTTTTCACCTAAAATGGTCCCTCTGGATCTATGAATTTGGGGGGGTTTTTCACGGGTGGGGGGGGGGGGGACCATATTTGGGGCTGTCGGGACTGAATGAAGCAGATATAATGAAGTTCGAGTTTTTAAAGAATTCTGAAAGGGTTAGGCACAAGAGTTTCTGAAAATTTACCGGGGCAGTTTCTTTTGATTATTTTCACATTAAATGGTGTCCCTATGGATATATGAATTTTGGTCACAAAACATATTTGTGCAGTCGGGACTGTAATATGAGCAGATATAATGCAGTTCAAGTTTTTGACGAATTCTCAACGGGTTAGTACACGGGAAATTTCTTGAATATATCCCCGGGCAGTTCTTTAATATTTCCACATAAATGGGTTTTTCCCTATGGATATATGAATTTGGTCCGACATATTTGCCGGGCAATCGGGGGGGACTGAATCGAAACAGATCTAATGAGTTCATTTTTTTGACGAATTTCTCAAAGGGTACGTACACGGGGAAAATTCTGAAACTATCCCCGGGCAGTTTCTAGTGATTTTTCACATTATGGGGCCCTATGGTATATGAATTTGGTCACGACCATTATTTGGGGCAGTCGGGATTTGAATAGAAGCAGCTTATAATGAAGTTCGAGTTTTTGACGAATTCTCAACGGGGTTAGTTACATAGAAGTTTCATGAAATTTCACCGGGAAGTTTCTTTTAATATTTTCACATAAATGGTCCCTATGGATATTATGAATTTAGTCACGCCCAAAATTTGGGGCCAGTCCGGGCCTGAATCGTAGCAGATATAATGAAGTCGACGTTTTTGACGAAATTCTCAACGGGGTTAGTACCCGAAGAATTTCTTGACAATATTCCCCGGGCAGTTTCAGTTTCTTTGATATTTTCACATAAATGGGTCCCTATTGATATATGAATTGTCACGACCCTATTTGGGGCTGTCGGGACTGAATAGAAGCAGCTATAATGAAGTTCGCGTTTTTTTTAACGAATTCTGAAGGGGTTAGTGCACAGAGTTTCCTTGAAAATTTCCACCGGCAGTTTCTTTTGATATTTTCACATAAATGGGTCCCTATGGATATATGAATTTGGTCACAACATATTGTGGAGTCGGGACTGAATATGGGAGAAGCTTATAATGAATTTCCAGGTTTTTTTTTTGACGAATTCTCAAAGGTTTAGTAACACGGGAATTTCTTGAATCATCCTCGGAGTTTTTTTTAATTGTCCACATAAATGGGTCCCTATGGATATATGAATTTGGTTACGACCCATTTGGTGGCAACGGGCCTGAATCGGAAACCGATATAATGAAGTTCGAGTTTTTGACGAATTCTCAAAAGGGGTTCGTACACAGCTTTTCATGAAAATTTACACCCGGACGCTTTCTTTTGCTATTTTCACATACTGGGTCCTATGTATATATTGAAATTTGATCACAAAAACCATATTTGGGGCGGGGTCCGACTGAATGTAGCCAGATATAATGAAGTTCGAGTTTTTGATCGAATTCTCAAATGGGTTAGTACACGGGAATTTCTTAAAATATCCCGGGCAGGGCAGTTTCTTTGTGATATTTTCACATTTAAATGGGTCCCTATTGGATATATGAATTGGGTCACGACCATATTCGGAGGCAGTGGGACTGAATAGGAGCAGATATAAATGAAGTTCTAGTTTTGACGAATTTTCAAAGGGGTTCGTACACAATAGTTTCATGAAAATTTCACGGGAAGTTTCTTTTGAATATTTTCACCTAAATGGGTCCCTATGGATATATGAATTGGTCACGCCACATATTGGGGCAGTCGAGATATGATAGAAAGCAGATATAAGAAGTTCGAGTTTTAATGAGATTCCCAAAGGGTTAGTACTAAAGGATTTCTTGAAATATCCCGGAAGTTTCTTTAATATTTCCATAAATGGGTCCCTATTGGATATTCATTTGGTCACGAACCATATTTCGGGGAAGTCGGACTGAATAGGAAGCAGCTCATAATGAAGTGTCGAGTTTTTGACGAATTTCTCAAAGGGTTTAGTAACACGAATGTTCATTGAAAATTTCCCCGGGAGTTTCTTCTTGGATATTTTCACATAAATGGGTCCTATGGATATTGAATTTGATCACGACCATATTGTGGGGGAGGTCCGGATGAACGTAATAGAAGCAGATCATAATAAGTTCGAGTTTTTTGACAATTATCAAACGGGTTATACCGACGGATTTTTTGAAATATCCGGCGGCAATTTTTTGAATATTTCCACTATAATAGTCCCTATGGATATAATGAATTTGGCTTACGACCATATTTGGGGCAAGTCGGGATGAATGAACGGATAATAAGGAAGTTCGAGTTTTTGACGAATTTCTGGAAAGGGGTTAGTACAAAAAGTTTCTGAAAAATTTTACGCGGAAGTTTCTTTCATATTTTCACATAAATGGGGTCCTATGGATATATGCAGGATCGATCACGTACCAATATTTGTGGAGGGCGGTCGGATGAATAGTGCAGATATAATGGAAGTCATGTTTTTACGAAGTCTCAAAGGGTTAGACATAGGGATATTGTCTGAAAATCATCCGGCAGTTTCTGTTTGATATTTTCACATAAATGGGTCCCCTATGGTATTGAATTTGGTCACGACCAATTTTGGGCTTGTCGGACTGATAGAAGAGATATAATGAAGTTCGAGTTTTAACGTAATTCTTGAAGGGTTAGACAACGGATTTCGTGAAAATTACAGGGCCATTCTTTTGATATTTTCACATAAATGGTCCCTAGGGATATGAAGTTGGTCACACCATATTTGGGGCAGTCTGGACTGAATATGAGTCAGATATACATGAAGTTCAAGTTTTGCGATTCTCAAAGAGGTTAGACACGGGAAATTTCTTGAATATACCCCGGCAGTTTCTCTTTAGATATTTCCACATAAATGGTCCTATGGAATTATGAATTTGGACGCACCATATTTGGGAATCGTAGAGACTGAATGAAACAGAGAATAATGAACTTCAGTTTTGACGAATTCTCAAGGGTAGTACGAACTTCTGTGAACATATAGCCCCGGCATTTCAGTATTTTACATTCCATAATTAGTCCCATGGATTATTGAATTTGGTACGCCATAAAATTTGGGGCAGATCGGGATACTGAATCGAACACGATATAATTAGTTCGAGTTTTTTGACGAATTTTCAAAGGGGTTAGTACATAGGAATTTCAGAAAATGTTCAACCCGGAGTTTCTCGTTATATGTTCACATTAAATGGGTCCCTATGGATAGATGAATTTGGTCACGACCAATTTGGGTCAGGTCGGGACTGCATCGAGCAGATATAATGAATGTCGAGTTTTTGATACGAATTCTCAAAGGGTTAGTACAACGAGAGTTTTTGAAAATATCCCCGGGCAGTTTCTTTTGATATTTCACATAAATGTGGTCCCTACTGGATTATATGAATTGTCACACCATATTGGGGCGCCTAGTCGGGACTGAATAGGAGCAGAATAATGATGTCGAGTATTTTACGAATTCTGAAAGGGGTAGTGACACAATAGTTTCATGCAAATTTCACATGGGCAGTCTTTCTTTTGCATATTTTATCACATAAATGGGGTCCTATGGATATATGATTTGGTCACGACCATAGTTTGGGGCAGTCGCGGACGAACTGAATCGAGCAGGTATATGAAGTCAGTTTTTTGAATGAATTCAAAGGGTTTAGTAACACGGGAATTCTATTTCTTGAAATATCCTCCGGCGTTTTTTTGATATTTCACCATAAATGGGTCCCTATGGATATATGGAATTTGGTACGACCATATTTGGGGCCATCGGACTGCACTAAAGGGCAGATATAATGAAGTTCGAGTTTTAGAGAATTCTCAAAGATGGTTAGTAAACCCACAGGATTTTCATTGAAAATTTATCCCGGCAAGTTTCTTTTGATATTTTCCCATAATGGGTCCTATGTATACTGGAAGTTGTCACGACCATCTTTGGGCGGGTCCGACTGACGAGCAGATTAGAAGCGAAAAAATGAATTTGCAAGTTTTTGACGAATTCTCAAGGAGTTTCATACGGAATCTTTCTTGAATACTATCCCGGGCAGTTTCTTTTGATATATTCAAATAATAGGGGTCCCTATGGGATATATGAAATTTGGTCACGACCATCTTTGGCAGAGTCGGGGAACTGCAAGGAGCAGATATACTAGAAAGTGAGTTTTTGACGATATTCTCAAAGGGGTTAGTACACCGAAGTTCTATGAAAATATCCCCGGGAGTTTCTTTGATATTTTCCACATAAAAATTGGGGTCCCTATGGATATATGAATGTTGGCTCAGACCACATTGGTGCGTAGTCGGGACTTGAAATAAGACGCAGATATATGAATTCGAGTTTTTGACGACTTTCCTCAAGGGGTTGTAATACACGGCTTTCGTGAAAATTTCCGGGACAGTTTCCTTTTAGATATTTTCACATAAATGGGTCCCCCCTCTGGATTATGAATTTGTGTCACGACCATAATTCGGTGCAGTCGGATGAATAGGAGCAGTATAAGGAAGTTCGCGTTTTTGACGAGTTTTCAAAGGGGTTAGTACACGAATAGTTTCATGTGAACATTTCACCGAAGAGAAGTGTTCTTTTGTGATATGTTTCACATTAATGGTCCCTAATGGATATATTGAGTTGTCACGACATATTTGGTGGGAGTCTCGGGACTGAATCGTAGCAGATATAATGAAGGTGTCGAGCTTTTGACGAATCTTTCAAAGGGGTTATTACACCGGGAATTTTTGAAAATATCACTCCGGGCAGTTTCTTTGATATTTTCACATACATGGGTCCCTATGGATATAGAATTTGGTCACGACAGGTATTCTGGGGGCAGTCGGGACTGAATAGGAGCAGATTAATGAAAGTTCGAGTTTTTGACGAATTTCTCAAAGGGGATTAGTACACAATTTCATTGAAAATTTCACCCGGGCAAATGTTTTCTATTTTGATATTCTTATAAATGGATGTCATTATGGATATCTGAATTGGTCACGACAATATTTAGGGGCAGTCGGGACGAAATAGGAGCAGATATAATGAAGTTTGAGTTTTTGGACGAATTTCTCAACAGGGGTAGTACACGGAACTTAGTTTTGCAATAATTCCCGGGAATTTCTTGATATTTTCACCTAATGGGTCCTTATGGATATATGATTTGGTTCACGACCATATTGGGGCAGTCGGGACTCGAATCTAGGACAGAAAATTTAATGAAGTTCGCAGTTTTTTGAGAATTGCCAAAGGGGTTAGGTACACCGGGCATTTCTTGAAAATATCCCCGGCCGTTCTTTGTGATTTTTCCATAAAATGGGTCCCTGATGGATATATGATGGGTACGACCATATTGTGGGGCAGTCCGGATACTGAATAGAAAGGCAGATATAATGAAGTTCGAGTTTTATGAATTCTCAAAGGGTTAGTAACAACAGAAGTTTCTTTCTTGAAAATATCCCCGGGCAGTTCTTTTTTTTTACCATAAATGATGGGTCCCTATGGGCTTATGATTTGGTCACGATCTTCCTCAATTTGGGGAAGTCGAGGCCTGAATCTAGCAAAGGATATAAATGACAGTTCAAGTTTTTGGAACGATTCATTCTCAACTAGGTTTGTAACACGGGAATTCTTGAAATATACCCCCGGCAGTTTCTTTTGATATTTTCCAACATAAATGGGTCCTATGGATATATGAATTTGGTCACGACCATAATTTGGGGAAGTCGGGACTGAATAGAAGCCAGATATAGAATGAAGTTCAAGTTTTTGCGAAACGAATTCTCAAAGGGGTTTAGTCACAAATTTATTGAATATTCCCACCCGGGCAGCTGTTTCTTTTGATATTTACCACATAAATGAGTCCCTATGGAGTATAGTGCAATTGGGTTGGACGGACCCATATTCGGGGCAGTCGACTGACTGAAGAAACAGATTATAATGAGTTCGGTTTTGAGAATTTTTAAAGGGTGTTAGTTACACAGGATAGTTTCATGAAAATTTCACCGGGAAGTTGTCTTTGATATTTTCACATAAATGGGTCTATGGGATATATATAATTTCGTCACGACCATATTTGGGGCATGTCGGATGATGTAGCAGATATAAATGAAGTTCGAGTTTGCGAATATTCTCAAAGGGTTAGTACACGGAAATTTCTTTGAAATATCCCGGGCAGTTATTTTTGATATGTTTCACATAAAGGGTCCTATGATATATGAATTTGTCCCCGACCTATTTGGGGCAGTCGGATGAATCGTAGAGCAGATATAATGAAGTTCAGTTTTTTAACGAATTCTCAAAGGGTTTAGTACACGGGCATGTCTTGAAATATCTCCCGGCAGTGTTCTTTTAGATATGTTCCACATAGATGGTGTCCCATGGATGATCTGATTTTGGACGACCATATGTTGGGCAGTCGGACGTGAATCAACTAGATATAATGAAGTTCGAGTTTTGACGAATTCTCAGAGGGTTAGTACACAGGATTTCGATCGAAAATTATCCCGGAAGCTTTCTTTGATATTTTCGACATAATGGGTCGCTATGATATATGGAATTTGGTCTCGACCATATTGGGGCGGTGGAGCAATCTTAAGCAGCTATAATGAGTTCGAGTTTTTGACGAATTCTCAAAGGGTAAGTAACAGGGAATTTTTGAAATATAGCTCCCGGGCAGTTTCTTTTGATACTTTCCATAAATGGTCCCGATGGATATATGAATTTGTACGACCATATGTGGGGCATTGGACTATGAGCAGAATAATGAAGTTCGAGTTTTGACGATTTCAAGGGGTTAGTAACACAATATTTATGAAAATTTCCCGGGAAGTTTCTTTTGATATTTTCACATAAATGGTCCTCTATGGATATATGAATTTGGTCACGACCATTTTGGGCCGTCCGGACTGAATGCGGCAGATATAATGAAGTTCGCGTTTTTGACGACTTCTCAACGGGGTAGTACACGGAATTTTTTTGAAAATATCCCCGGGTAAGGAAGTTTTCTTTTGATATTTCCACATAAATGGTCCGTCCTATGGATTATTGAATTTGGTCCGACCATTTTGGGCAGTCGGGTGATTAATAGGAGCAAGATTAATTTAAAATGAAGTTCGAGTTTTTTTAAGAGAATTCTCAAAGGGGTGCGTACAAGCAGTTTCAGAAAATTTCATCCGGCCAAGTTCTTTGCATATTTTCACTAAATGGGTCCCCTATGATATTATGACTTTGGTCACGACCCAAATTTGGGCCAGTCGGGACTGAAATGTAGCAGATATAATGAAGTTCGACGTTTGTTTGACGACATTCTTCAAAGGGGCTTAGTTACACGGGAATTTCTTGAGAAATATCCCACGGGCGTTTCTTTTGACTTTTCAACTAAATGCGGGTCCTCTTGATATATGAAATTTGGTCCACGCCATATTTGGGGGGGCGTCGGACTGAATCGAGCAATATAATGAAGTTCCGGTTTTTGACGGATAATTCAAAGGGGTTAGTGACACGAGTATTTCTGACAACCCCCCCCCCTCCTCTGCCACCCGTGAGGCGTTTACTCTCTGATATTTTTCACCTTACCCCATGCGGTCCCTATGGATATATGGGGAATTTGCGTCACACAACCATTTGGGGCCAAGTCTCCGCGGACTTCGCATATGTGCAGCATCTAATGATAGTTCCGTTTTTGTACGGACGATATTCTAAAGGGTTTAGTACACGGGAATTCTGAAATATATCCTCCGGGCAGTTTCTTTTTAATTTTCCACATAACATGGGTCCTGATGTGATATTATGAATTTGGTCTACGGACCATATTTTGGGAGATCGGCGACTGAATCGTAGAACGATATAATGAAGTTCGCACGTTTTTGACGAAATCTCAACAGGGTTAGTACACTAGGAAATTTCTATGAGAAATTTAACCCGGGAAGTTCTTTTGATATTTTCACATAAATGGGTCCCACTATGATATGAATTTGATTTCACGGACCCATTTGGGGTGGCCGGGGACTACGCGCAGATATAATGAGTTCGAAGTTTTTTGACCGAATTCTCAAAGGTGTTAGTACACGGGGTTTCTTTACAATTCACCCCTTGGGCAATTTCTTTTATATTTTTCTACATAAAGGTCCCCTTGGATCATATGAATGTGGTCCCACCGACCTCCCCCATATTTGGGCAAAGTCGGGACTGAATGGTAGCAGATATAAGAAGTTCGATCGTTTTTGACGATTTCAAAGGGGTTAGTTACACGGGCAATTTCTTGAAAAATCCCCCGTGGCAGTTTCTTTATATTTCACATTAAATGGGTCCCTATGGATAATATGAATTTTGGTCACGACCATTATTTGGGGCAGTCGAGATGCATAGAAGGCAGATATAATGAAGTTCGAGTTTTTACACGATTTTCAGGGGTTGTAATTAGTTCTGAAAATTCCCGGGTGAGTTTCTTTGCTATATTTTCACATAAAGGGTCCCTATAGGATATATGAATTTGGTCACGACCAATAATTGCGGGCACGTTGGGACTGAATAGATAAGCATACTAATGACATTCGAGTTTTAGACGATTCTCAAAGGGGTTCGTACACAGGAGTTTCATGAAATTTCCACCGGGAAGTTTCTTTTGATATTTTCACCTAAATGGGTCCTTATGGATATATGACATTTGTTCACGACCATATTTGGGGCATTCAGGACTGAATCGTGCAGATGAGCTAGAATGATAGTTCGAGTTTTTGCGCGAATTTAATCAAATGGGTAAGTACACGGGACATTTCTTTGAAAATATTCCGGTGAAGTTTATTTTGTTATTTTTCACACCTAGAATGGGTCCTAGGATCATCATGAATTTGGTTCCACGAACTATTTGGGTCGTCGGGTACTGATCGAAGCCTATATAATGAAGTTCGAGTTTTTGACGAATTCTCAAACGGGTTAGTACACTAGGAATTTCATTGAAAAATCTCACGGGCCAAGTTTCTTTTATAATTTTCAATTAATGGGGTCCCCTATGATTATATGATTTGTCACGACCAAATTGGGTGCCGTCGGGACTGAATTCGTAGCAGATTATAATGAAGTTCGAGTTTTTGACGAATTCTCAAAGGGGTGGTTGTACACGGGAATTTCTTGAAAATATCCCCGGGTGGCATTTCTTTTGCTATTTTCACCATAAATGGGCCCTATGGATATATGAATTTGGTCACGACCCTATTTGGGGCAGTGGGACTGACTCGTAAGCAGAATAATGAAGTTGTTAGTTTTGACGAAATCAAAGGGGTAGTAGCACAGGAGTTCTATGAAAAAATTCCGAGGGCAGTTTCTTTTGATATTTTCACATACATGGGTCCCTATGGGATATATGAATTGGTTCCCGACAACCATTATTTGGGCAGCGTCGGGACGGAATTTGTGCAGAGCCAGGATACTAATGAAGTTCGAGTTTTGCCGAATTATCAAGCGGGTATTTACACGGGAATCTTGACCATATTCTCCGGGCAGTCTTCTTTGATATATTTCACACATAAATGGGTCCTATGGCTATATGCCTTTGGTTACGGCCACCATATTTGGGGCCGTCGGATCAGGACTAATTCCGAGACAGATTAATGAAGTTCGAGTTTTGAACGAACTTCTCCCAGGTGGTTAGTACACAGGATTTCATGACAATTTCCACCTGCGGACAGTTTTCTTTCTGAATTTCCTCCATGGGTCCCTATGATATCTGAATTTGTTCCCGACCCATATTTGGGTCGGCGTCGCGGCCTGCCATCGTAGCTAGACTATAATGAGTTCGAAGTTTTTGACAATCTTAAAGGGTTTAGTACACGGGGAATTCCTTGAAAATATCCCCGGGCAATTTCTTTGATCTTTTCAATAAATGGTCCCTCGGTATCGAATTTGAGTCACGGACATATTCGGGCAGTCGGGGTGACTGAATAGGAGCCAGATATAATGAAAGTCGCAGTTTTTGACTACTTCTCCAAAGGGGTTAGTACACGGGAATTTCTTGGAAAATATCCCCTGGCTTTTCTTTGATTATTTTCACCTAAATGGGTCCCTATGGATATATGAATTTGGTCACGACCATATTTGGGGCAGTCGGGATTGAATAGAAGCAGATATAATGAATTCGAAGTTTTTGACGAATTTTCAAATGGGTTAGCATAGAAGTTTCATGAAAATTTCACCGGGGAAGTTTTCTTTTATATTTTCACATAAATGGGTCCCTAGGATATATGGAATTGGTCACGACCAACTTTGGGGGCGTCGGACTGAATCGTAGCCAGATATAATGAAGTTCATGTTTTTGACGGAATCTCAAAGGGTAGTTACCACGGAATTCTTTGAAAATATCCCCGGGCCGTTTCTTTTGATATTTTCACATAAATGGGTCCTATGCCTATATGAATTTGAGTCACGACCATAGTTGGGGCTGTTGGACTGCATAGAAGCAGATATAATGAAGTTCGCGTTTTTTTTTTTAACGAATTTGAAAGCGGGTTCGTGCAACAGGAGTTTCATGAAAAATTTCACCAGGAAGTTTCTTTTGATATTTTCACATAAATGGGGTCCCGATGGTGGCATATATGAATTGCGTCACAAACCATATTTGGGGCAGTCGGGACTGAATATGAGCAGATATTAATGAAGTTCAAGTTTTTGACGAAATTCTCAAAGGGTTTCGTACACGGGGAATTTCTTGGAATATATCCCCGGGGCAAGTTTCTTTTAAATATTTCCAACATAAATGGGTCCCTATGGCTCTAGAATTTGGTTTACGACCATATTTGGGGCAATCGGACGGAATCGAAATAGATATAATGAAGTTCGAGTTTTGACGAAATTTAAAGGGTTAGTACCACAGGAATTTCATGAAATTTTACCGGCAGTTTCTTTTTATATTTTCACATCATGGGTCCCTTATGTATATATGAATTTATCACGAGATATTTGGGGCGGTCCGGACTGAAATCGTAGCAGAATATAATGAAGTTCGAGTTTTTGACGAATTCTCAAAGGGTAACGTACCCGGGAATTTATTGAAAATACTCCCGGGCAGTTTATTTTGAATATTTTCACCTAAATGGTTCCCTATGGATATATGGATTTGGTCACGGACCATATTCGGGGCAGTCGGGACTGAATAGGGCAGCTATAATGAAGTTCGAGTTTTTGACGAAATTTAAAGGGGTTAGTACACAATAGTTTCATGACAATTCACCGGGAAGTTTCTTTGATATTTCACACTAAATGGGTCCCTTATGGATATATTGGAATTTGTTCACGACCATATTTGGGGCAGTCAGGAGTCAGGACTTGAATCGTGCAGAGATATAAATGAAGTTCGAGTTGTTTTTGACGAATTTTCAAAGGGGTAATTACACGGGAATTTTTTGAACAGATCTCTGGAATTTCTGTTGATATTTCCACATAAATGGGTCCCTATGGATATATGAATTTGGTCACGACCATATTGGGCAGTCGGGACTGAATGAAGCAGATATAATGAAGTTCGCGTTTTAGTTTTGACGACGAATTTCTCAAAGGGGTCTACATAGAAGTTCATGAAAATTTCACCGGGAGTTTCTTTTAATTATTTTCACCATAAATGGGTCTCTATGGATATATGAATTTTGGTCACGACCAAATTGGGGCAGTCGGGACGAATCGTAGCAGGATATAATGAAGTCGAGTTTTTGAGGAATTTCTCAAATGGGTTAGTCCACGGGAATTCTTGAAAATCCCCGGGCAGAGTTTCTTTTGATATTTCACCATTAAATTGGGTCCCTAGGGAATATGATTTGGTCACGACCATATTTGGGGCTTGTCGGACTGAATAGAAGCAGATCTATAAGTTCGAGTTTTTAAACGAATTCTAAAAGGGGTTAGTGCCAACAGGAGTTTCATGAAAATTCACAGGGCAGTTTTCTTTGATAATTTCACATACATGGGTCCCTATGGGATATGAATTTGGTCACAACCTATTGGGGCAGGTCGGGGACATGCATATGAGATATATAATGAAGTCCAAGTTTTGACGAATTCTCAAAGGGTTAGTACACGGGAATTTCTTGAATTATCTCGGGGGGCATTTCTTTTAATATTTTCCACATAAATTGGGTCCCTAATGGATATATGAATTTGGTTCTTACGACCATATTTGGGGCAAATCGGGATTGAATCGAAACAGATATAATGAAGTCGCGTTTTCGACGAATTCTCAAAGGGGTTTATTACACCGGCATTTCATTTGAAAATTTCACCCGGAAGTTCTTTGATATTTTCACATAAATGGGTCCCTATGTATATATGAATTTGATCACGACCATCTTTGGGGCGGTCCGGACTGAATCGTACGATATAATGAAGTTCGGAGTTTTTGACTAATTCTCAAAAGTGGTAGTACACGGGCATTTCTTGCAAAATATCCCCGGGCAGTTCTTTTGATATTTCACATAAAATGGGTCCCTATGGGATCTATGAATTGGTCACAACCATATTCGTGGGCTATTCGGGACTGATAGGAGCAGATAAATGAAGTTCGAGTTTTGTTTTTAACGAATTTTCAAAAGGGGTTAGTACACAATAGTTTCATGAAAATTTCACCCGGGAAGTTTCTTTTGATATTTCACATAAATGCGGTCCTTATGGATAAGGAATTTTCGTCACGGCCCATATTTGGGCAGTCGGGGCCTGCCTCGTAGCAGCTATTAATGAAGTTCGGAGTTTTTTGACGAATTTTCAAAGGGGTAAGTACACTGGAATTTTTTGAAAATATCCCCGGGAAGTTTCTTTTGATATTTCCACCTAAATGGGTCCCTATGGATATATGAATTGGTCACGGACCCTTATTTGGGGCCGTCGGCGACTGAATAAGAGCAGTATAATGAAGTTCGAGTTTTTTGACGACATTCTCAAAGGGTTAGTACCCGGGAAATTTCTTGAAAAATATCCCCGGCAGTTTCTTTTTATATTTTCAAACATAACTGGGGGTCCCTATGGATATATGAATTGGTCACGACCATATTTGGGGGCAGTCGGTGATTGCATAGAAGCAGTATAATGAAGTTCGAGTTTTTGCCGAATTCTCAAAAGGGGTTAGTACATAGAAGTTTCAGAAAATTCACCTGGGAAGTTCTTTTAATATTTTCATGATATAAAAGGGTCCCATGGCTATATGAATTTGGTCCCGACCAAATTGGGCAGTCGGGATGAATCGTCGCAGATATATGAAGTTCGAGTTTTTAACGAATTCTGAAAAGGGGTTAAGTACCGTGAAGTTTCTTGAAAATATCCCCGGGCAGTTTCTTTTTGATATTTCACCTCCATGTGCCCTATGGTATATGAATTTGGTCACGACCCTCTTTGGGGCTGTCGTGGACTGAATCGAAACGATATTAATGAAGTTCGAGTTTTAACGAATTCTGAAAGAGGTTAGTGCACAGAGTTCATGAAAATTTCACAGGGCAGTTTCTTTTGATATTTTCACATAAATGGGTCCCTATGGATCTATGAATTTTGTCACAACCATATTGGGGAGGTCGTGACTGCATATGAGCAGATATAATGAAGTTACGTTTTGACGGAATCTCAAAGGGTTTAGTACCAGGGATTTCTTGAATATATCCCCAGGCAGGTTCTTTTAATCTTTCCCACATAAATGGGTCCCTATGTATATATGAAATTTGACACGACCCATGATTTGGGGCGGTCGGACTGAATCGTAGCAGCATAATGAAGTTCGGTTTTTGACAAAATTCTTAATAAAAGGGGTTAGTACACGGGACTTTCTTGAAAATTTCCCGGGCAATGTCTTTTGCTATTTTCACCTAAATGGGTCCTATGGATATCTGGAATTGGTCACGGACCATATCGGGGCAGTCGGGACTGAATAGGAGCAGAATAATGTAAATTTCGAGTTTTTGACGCATTCTCACGGGGTTCGTACCCGGAATTTCTTGAAACTATCCCCTGCAGTTTCTTTTGATATTTTCACATAAATGGGTCCCTATGGATATATGAATTTGGTCACGACCATATTTGGGGCAGTCGGTATGGGTTGAATAGAAGCAGATAAATGAAGTTCGAGTTTTTGACGAATTTTCAAAGGGTTAGTACATAGAAGTTTCATGACAAAATTTCACCGGGAAGTTTCTTTTAATATTTTTCACATAAATGGTGTCCCTAGGATATATTGAATTTGGTCACGGACAATTTGGGCAGTCGGGACTGAATCGCGCAGATATAATTGAAGTTCATGTTTTGACGAATTCTCAAAGGGGTTGTACACCGGGCATTTCTTTGCCAATTATCCCCGGGCAGTGTTTCTTTTGATATTTCACATTAATATGGGTCCCTATGGATATATGAATTTGGTCACGACCATAGTGGGCTGTCGGGACTGATCGAAGCAGGATATAATGAAGTTCGATGTTTTTAACGAATTCTGAAAGGGGTTAGTGCACAGAGTTCATGAAAATTTCCAGGGAAGTTTCTTTTGATATTTTCACACTAAATGGGTCCCTATGCGATATATGAATTGGTCCACAACACCATATTTGGGGCAGTCGTGGGGACTGAATATTAGCGATTTTATAATGAAGTTCAAGTTTTTGACGAATTATCAAGTGTTTAGTACACGGGAATTTCTTGAATCTATCCCCGGGCATGTTCTTTTAATATTTCCACATAAATGGGTCCCTATGGATATTATGAATGGTTCCGACATATTTGGGGCCATCGGGGGACTGAATCGAAATAGATATAAATGAAGTTCGAGTTTTTGACGAATTCTCAACGGGGTTAGTAACAGGAATTTCATGAAAATTTTACACGGAAGTTTCTTTTGTATATTTCACATAACTGGGTTCCCTATGTTAATTATGAATTTGATCACGATCATATTGGGAGGGTCCGGACTGATCGTAGCAGTATAATGAAGTTTCTCGAGTTTTGACGCATTCTCAAAGGGAACGTCCACGGAATTAATTGAAAATATCCCGGGCAGTTCTTGCTATTTTCACAATAAATTGGGTCCCTTATGGGATATATGAATTTGGTCACGACCATATTCGGGGCGGCCGTCGGGACTGAATAGGAGCAGATATACTGAGTTCGAGTTTTTGACGAATTTTCAAAGGGTTAGTACACAATAGTTTCATGAAATTTCAACCGGGAAGGTTTCTTTTGAATTTTCACATAAATCGGGTCCTTATGGCTATATGAATTTGTGTCCCGACCATATTTGGGCAGTCAGGATGACTCGTAGCCGATAAATGAAGTTCGATGTTTTTGACGAAATTTTCACAAGGGGTAGTACACGGGGAATTTTTTGAAAATATCCTCGGGATTTTCTGTGATATTTCCACAAAACGGCGTCCCTATGATATATGAATTTGGTCCTCCCCCCGACCCTATTTGGGCCAGTCGGGACTGAATAGAAGCAGATTAATGACGTTCGAGTTTTGACGAATTCTCAAAGGGGTTCGTACATAGACGTTTCAGAAAATTTCACCGGGAAGTTTTTTAATATTTTCACCATAAAAGGGTCTCTATGGATATAATGATTTGGTCACGACCAAATTTGGGCCGTCGGGACTGAAGCGTAGCAGGATTATAAATGACAGTTCGAGTTTTTGACGAAATTCTCAAAGGGGTTAGTACACGGAATTTCTTGAAAAATATCCCCGGGCAGTTTCTTTTGGATATTTTCCCATAAATGGGTCCCTATGATATATTTGAATTTGTCACGACCATATTGGGTCTGTCGGGATGAATCGAAGCCAGATCTAATGAAGTTCGAGTTTTTAACGAATTCTAAAAGGGGTTAGTGCACAGGCGTTTCATGAAAAATTTCACAGGCAGTTTCTTTTGATATTTTCCCATAAATGGGTCCCTATTGTATATATGAATTTGGTCACAACCATTATTTGGGGCCGTCGGGACTGAATATGATGCATATATAATGAAGTTCAAGTTTTTGACGCATTCTCAAAGGAGTTTCGTTACACGGACTTTCTTGAATATATCTCCGGGCCGTTTCTTTTAATATTTCACATAAATGTGTTTTTCCCTATGGATATATGATTGGTAGTACGACCATATTGGGCAATCGGGACTGCATCGAAACAGAATAGATCTAATGAAGTTCGCGTTTTCGACGACTTATCAAAGGGTTAGTAACACAGGACTTTCATTGAAAATTTCACCCGTGAAGTTTCTTTTTGATATTTTTCAATAAAAGGGTCCCAGTATATATGAATTTGATCACGACTATATTTGGGGCTGGGTCCGCGACGGAATCGGAGCAGATTATCATGAAGTTCGAGGTTTTGACTAATTCTCAAAGGGGGTTAGTAACACGGGAATTATGAAAATATCCCCGCGGGCAGTTTCTTTTGATATTTTACATATAAATGGGGTCCCTATGGATATCTGAATTTGGTCACAACCATATTCGGGCAGTCGGACTGAAATAGGAGCAGAGATAATGAAGTTCGGTTTTTAACGAATTTTCAAAGGGGTTAGTACACAATAGTTTCATGAAAAATTTCACCGGGGAAGTTTCTTTTGATATTTCCACATACATGGGTCCTTATGGATATATGAATTTGTCGACCATATTTGGGCAGTCGGCCTGAACGTAGTAGATTATAATGAAGTTCGGTTTTTGACGAAATTTTCAAAGGGGTAATTACACGGGCATTTTGAAAATATCCCCGGACGTTTCTTTTGATATTCCACTAAATGGGTCCCTATGGATATATGACTTGGTCACGGACCATATTTGGGCAGTCGGGACTGAATAAGAGCAGATTATAATGACAGTTCGAGTTTTGACGAATTCTCAAATGGGGTTATGTACCACGGGAATTTCTGTTGAAAATATCCCCGGGCAGTTTCTTTTGATATTTTCACATAAATGGTCCCTATGGATATCTGACTTTGGTCACGACCAATTTGGGGCCGTCGGGTGGGATTTTGAATAGAAGCAGATATAATGAAGTTCGAGTTTTTGACGAATTCTCAAACGGGGTTTATTACATTTTAGAGTTTCATGAAAAATTTCACCGGGAAGTTTCTTTAATATTTTCCATATAAAAGGGTCCCCTCTGGATCTATGAATTTGCGTCACGACCAAAATTTGGGCCGTCGGGACTGAATCGAAGCCGAATAATGAAGTTCGGTTTTAACGAATTCTGAAAGGGTGTTAAGTACACGGTAATTCTTGAAAATATCCTCCCGGGCAGTTTCTTTTGATATTTTCACATAAAATGGGTCCCTATGGATATCTGCATTTGGTCACGACCCTCTTTGGGGCTGTCGGGACTGAATAGAAACCGATTATCATGCAAGTTTCGAGTTTTTAACGAATTCTTCGAAGAGGTTAGTGCACAGGACGCTTCATGAAAATTTTCACCGGGCAGTTTCTTGATATTTTCACATAAATGGGTCCCTATGGATATATGAAATTTGGTCACAAACCATATTTGGGGCGGTCGGGATGAATATGAGAGATATAATGAGTTCAAGTTTTGACGAACTTTCAAGGGTTTGTACACCCTGGGAATTTCTGAATATACTCCCCAGGCAGTTTCTTTTTTCTTTAATATTTCAATAAATGGTCCTATGGATATCTGAATTTGGTCACGACCAATTTGGGGCAGTGGGATGAATCGTAGCAGTTAGCAGATTAATGAAGTTCGAGTTTTGACGACTTCTTCCAAGGGTTAGTACACGGAATTTCTTGAAAAATATTCCCCGGGCAGTTTCTTTGATATTTTCTCATAAATGGTCCCTGGATATATGCATTGGTCACGACCATATTTGGGGCCTCTTTTCTTTTTGTCGGGACTTACTAGAAGCAGATATAATGAAGTCGGAGGTTTTTAACGAATTCTGAAAGGTGTTAGTGCACAGGAGTTTCTGGAAAAATTTCCCACAGGACAGTTTCTTTTGATATTTTCACATAAAATGGGTCCCTATGGAATATGAATTTGCGTCACAAACATATTTGGGGCAAGTCGGGGACTGAATATGAGCAGATTAGATATATGAAGTTCCAAGTTTGACGAATTCTCAAAGGGTTTATACACGGGACATTTCTTGAAATCCCCGGGGCAGTTTCTTTTAATATTTTCCACCCACATAAATGGGTCCCTATGGATATATGAATTTGGTCACGACCCTATTTGGGGCCGTCGGGACTGAATCGAAGCAGATATAATGAAGTTCGAGTTTTTGACGAATTCTCAAAGGGTTAGTACATAGAATTTCATGAAAATTTCACCGGGAAGTTTCTTTTGATATTTTCACATAAATGGGTCCCTATGGATATATGAATTTGGTCACGACCATATTTGGGGCAGTCGGGACTGAATCGTAGCAGATATAATGAAGTTCGAGTTTTTGACGAATTCTCAAAAGGGTTAGTACACGGAATTTCTTGAAAATATCCCCGGGCAGTTTCTTTTGATATTTTCACATAAATGGGTCCCTATGGATATATGAATTTGTTCACGACCATATTTGGGGCAGTCGGGACTGAATCGAAGCAGATATAATGAAGTTCGAGTTTTTGACGAATTCTCAAAGGGTTAGTACACAGGAATTTCATGAAAATTTCCCCGGGCAGTTTCTTTTGATATTTTCACATAAATGGGTCCCTATGGATATATGAATTTGGTCACGACCATATTTGGGCAGTCGGGACTGAATATGAGCAGATATAATGAAGTTCGAGTTTTGACGAATTCTCAAAGGGTTAGTACACGGGAATTTCTTGAAAATATCCCCGGGAAGTTTCTTTTGATATTTTCACATAAATGGGTCCCTATGGATATATGAATTTGGTCACGACCATATTTGGGGCAGTCGGGACTGAATCGTAGCAGATATAATGAAGTTCGAGTTTTTGACGAATTCTCAAAGGGTTAGTACACGGGAATTTCATGAAAATATCCCCGGGAAGTTTCTTTTGATATTTTCACATAAATGGGTCCCTATGGATATATGAATTTGGTCACGACCATATTTGGGGCAGTCGGGACTGAATAGTAGCAGATATAATGAAGTTCGAGTTTTTGACGAATTCTCAAAGGGGTTAGTACACGGGAATTTCTTGAAATTTCACCGGGCAGTTTCTTTTGATATTTTCACATAAATGGGTCCCTATGGATATATGAATTTGGTCACGACCATATTTGGGGCAGTCGGGACTGAATCGTAGCAGATATAATGAAGTTCGAGTTTTTGACGAATTCTCAAAGGGGTTAGTACACGGGAATTTCTTGAAAATATTCCCCGGGCAGTTTCTTTTTGATATTTTCACATAAATGGGTCCCTATGGATATATGAATTTGGTCACGACCATATTTGGGGCAGTCGGGACTGAATCGTAGCAGATATAATGAAGTTCGAGTTTTTGACGAATTCTCAAAGGGGTTAGTACACGGAATTTCTTGAAAATTTCCCCGGCAGTTTCTTTTGATATTTTCACATAAATGGGTCCCTATGGATATATGAATTTGGTCACGACCATATTTGGGGCAGTCGGGACTGAATATCGGAGCAGATATAATGAAGTTCGAGTTTTTGACGAATTCTCAAAGGGTTAGTACACGGGAATTTCTTGAAAATATCCCCGGGCAGTTTTTTTTATATTTTCACATAAATGGGTCCCTATGGATATATGAATTTGGTCACGACCCATTTGGGGCAGTCGGGACTGAATCGAGCAGATATAATGAAGTTCGAGTTTTTGACGAATTCTCAAAGGGGTTAGTACACAGAATTTCTTGAAAATTTCCCCGGAAGTTTCTTTTGATATTTTCACATAAATGGGTCCTATGGATATATGAATTTGGTCACGACCATATTTGGGGCAGTCGGGACTGAATAGTAGCAGATATAATGAAGTTCGAGTTTTTGACGAATTCTCAAAGGGGTTAGTACACGGGAATTTCTTGAAAATATCCCCGGGCAGTTTCTTTTGATATTTTCACATAAATGGGTCCCTATGGATATATGAATTTGGTCACGACCATATTTGGGGCAGTCGGGACTGAATAGGAGCAGATATAATGAAGTTCGAGTTTTTGACGAATTCTCAAAGGGGTTAGTACACAGGAATTTCATGAAAATTTCCCGGGAAGTTTCTTTTGATATTTTCACATAAATGGGTCCCTATGGATATATGAATTTGGTCACGACCATATTTGGGGCAGTCGGGACTGAATAGAAGCAGATATAATGAAGTTCGAGTTTTTGACGAATTCTCAAAGGGGTTAGTACACGGGTTTCATGAAAATTTCACCGGGAAGTTTCTTTTGATATTTTCACATAAATGGGTCCCTATGGATATATGAATTTGGTCACGACCATATTTGGGGCAGTCGGGACTGAATCGTAGCAGATATAATGAAGTTCGAGTTTTTGACGAATTCTCAAAGGGGTTAGTACACAATTTCTTGAAAATTTCACCGGGAAGTTTCTTTTGATATTTTCACATAAATGGGTCCCTATGGATATATGAATTTGGTCACGACCATATTTGGGGCAGTCGGGACTGAATAGGGAGCAGATATAATGAAGTTCGAGTTTTTGACGAATTCTCAAAGGGGTTAGTACACGGGAATTTCTTGAAAATATCACCGGGCAGTTTCTTTTGATATTTTCACATAAATGGGTCCCTATGGATATATGAATTGGTCACGACCATATTTGGGGCAGTCGGGACTGAATAGGAGCAGATATAATGAAGTTCGAGTTTTGACGAATTCTCAAAGGGGTTAGTACACAGGAATTTCATGAAAATTTCCGGGAAGTTTCTTTTGATATTTTCACATAAATGGGTCCCTATGGATATATGAATTTGGTCACGACCATATTTGGGCAGTCGGGACTGAATCGTAGCAGATATAATGAAGTTCGAGTTTTTGACGAATTCTCAAAGGTTAGTACACGGGAATTTCTTGAAAATATCCCCGGGCAGTTTCTTTTGATATTTTCACATAAATGGGTCCCTATGGATATATGAATTTGGTCACGACCATATTTGGGGCAGTCGGGACTGAATAGAAGCAGATATAATGAAGTTCGAGTTTTTGACGAATTCTCAAAGGGGTTAGTACACAGGATTTCATGAAAATTCACCGGGCAGTTTCTTTGATATTTTCACATAAATGGGTCCCTATGGATATATGAATTTGGTCACGACCATATTTGGGGCAGTCGGGACTGAATATAGCAGATATAATGAAGTTCAGTTTTTGACGAATTCTCAAAGGGTTAGTACACGGGAATTTCTTGAAAATATCCCCGGCAGTTTCTTTTGATATTTTCACATAAATGGGTCCCTATGGATATATGAATTTGGTCACGACCATATTTGGGGCAGTCGGGACTGAATCGAAGCAGATATAATGAAGTTCGAGTTTTGACGAATTCTCAAAGGGTTTAGTACACGGGAATTTCTTGAAAATATCCCCGGGCAGTTTCTTTTGATATTTTCACATAAATGGGTCCCTATGGATATATGAATTTGGTCACGACCATATTTGGGGCAGTCGGGACTGAATAGAAGCAGATATAATGAAGTTCGAGTTTTTGACGAATTCTCAAAGGGGTTAGTACACAGGAATTTCATGAAAATTTCACCGGGAAGTTTCTTTTGATATTTTCACATAAATGGGTCCCTATGGATATATGAATTTGGTCACGACCATATTTGGGGCAGTCGGGACTGAATCGTAGCAGATATAATGAAGTTCGAGTTTTTGACGAATTCTCAAAGGGTTAGTACACGGGAATTTCTTGAAAATATCCCCGGCAGTTTCTTTTGATATTTTCACATAAATGGGTCCCTATGGATATATGAATTTGGTCACGACCATATTTGGGGCAGTCGGGACTGAATAGAGCAGATATAATGAAGTTCGAGTTTTTGACGAATTCTCAAAGGGGTTAGTACACAGGATTTCATGAAAATTTCCCGGGCAGTTTCTTTTGATATTTTCACATAAATGGGTCCCTATGGATATATGAATTTGGTCACGACCATATTTGGGGCAGTCGGGACTGAATAGCAGATATAATGAAGTTCGAGTTTTTGACGAATTCTCAAAGGGTTTAGTACACGGGAAATTTCTTGAATATATCCCCGGGCAGTTTCTTTTGATATTTCACATAAATGGGTCCCTATGGATATATGAATTTGGTCACGACCATATTTGGGGCATCGGGACTGAATCGAAGCAGATATAATGAAGTTCGAGTTTTTGACGAATTCTCAAAGGGGTTAGTACACGGGAATTTCTTGAAAATTTCCCCGGGCAGTTTCTTTTGATATTTTCACATAAATGGGTCCCTATGGATATATGAATTTGGTCACGACCATATTTGGGGCAGTCGGGACTGAATCGTAGCAGATATAATGAAGTTCGAGTTTTTGACGAATTCTCAAAGGGTTAGTTACAGGAATTTCTTGAAAATATCCCGGGCAGTTTCTTTTGATATTTTCACATAAATGGGTCCCTATGGATATATGAATTTGGTCACGACCATATTGGGGCAGTCGGGACTGAAGGAGCAGATATAATGAAGTTCGAGTTTTTGACGAATTCTCAAAGGGGTTAGTACACAATTTCTTGAAAATTTCCCCGGGCAGTTTCTTTTGATATTTTCACATAAATGGGTCCCTATGGATATATGAATTTGGTCACGACCATATTTGGGGCAGTCGGGACTGAATAGAGCAGATATAATGAAGTTCGAGTTTTTGACGAATTCTCAAAGGGGTTAGTACACAGAATTTCATGAAAATTTCCGGGCAGTTTCTTTTGATATTTTCACATAAATGGGTCCCTATGGATATATGAATTTGGTCACGACCATATTTGGGGCAGTCGGGACTGAATAGGAGCAGATATAATGAAGTTCGAGTTTTTGACGAATTCTCAAAGGGGTTAGTACACAAAGTTTCTTGAAAATTTCACCGGGAAGTTTCTTTTGATATTTTCACATAAATGGGTCCCTATGGATATATGAATTTGGTCACGACCATATTTGGGGCAGTCGGGACTGAATCGTAGCAGATATAATGAAGTTCGAGTTTTTGACGAATTCTCAAAGGGGTTAGTACACGGGAATTTCTTGAAAATATCCCCGGGCAGTTTCTTTTGATATTTTCACATAAATGGGTCCCTATGGATATATGAATTTGGTCACGACCATATTTGGGGCAGTCGGGACTGAATAGGAGCAGATATAATGAAGTTCGAGTTTTTGACGAATTCTCAAAGGGGTTAGTACACGGGAGTTTCATGAAAATTTCACCGGGAAGTTTCTTTTGATATTTTCACATAAATGGGTCCCTATGGATATATGAATTTGGTCACGACCATATTTGGGCAGTCGGGACTGAATCGTAGCAGATATAATGAAGTTCGAGTTTTTGACGAATTCTCAAAGGGGTTAGTACACGGGAATTTTTTGAAAATATCCCCGGGAAGTTTCTTTTGATATTTTCACATAAATGGGTCCCTATGGATATATGAATTTGGTCACGACCATATTTGGGGCAGTCGGGACTGAATAGGAGCAGATATAATGAAGTTCGAGTTTTTGACGAATTCTCAAAGGGGTTAGTACACGGGAATTTCTTGAAAATATCCCCGGGCAGTTTCTTTTGATATTTTCACATAAATGGGTCCCTATGGATATATGAATTTGGTCACGACCATATTTGGGGCAGTCGGGACTGAATAGAAGCAGATATAATGAAGTTCGAGTTTTTGACGAATTCTCAAAGGGGTTAGTACACAGAATTTCATGAAAATTTCCCCGGGAAGTTTCTTTTGATATTTTCACATAAATGGGTCCCTATGGATATATGAATTTGGTCACGACCATATTTGGGGCAGTCGGGACTGAATCGTAGCAGATATAATGAAGTTCGAGTTTTTGACGAATTCTCAAAGGGGTTAGTACACGGGATTTCTTGAAAATATCCCCGGGCAGTTTCTTTTGATATTTTCACATAAATGGGTCCCTATGGATATATGATTTGGTCACGACCATATTTGGGGCAGTCGGGACTGAATAGAAGCAGATATAATGAAGTTCGAGTTTTTGACGAATTCTCAAAGGGGTTAGTACACAGGAATTTCTTGAAAATTTCCCGGGCAGTTTCTTTTGATATTTTCACATAAATGGGTCCCTATGGATATATGAATTTGGTCACGACCATATTTGGGGCAGTCGGGACTGAATAGTAGCAGATATAATGAAGTTCGAGTTTTTGACGAATTCTCAAAGGGGTTAGTACACGGGAATTTCATGAAAATTTCACCGGGAAGTTTCTTTTGATATTTTCACATAAATGGGTCCCTATGGATATATGAATTTGGTCACGACCATATTTGGGGCAGTCGGGACTGAATAGGAGCAGATATAATGAAGTTCGAGTTTTTGACGAATTTCTCAAAGGGTTAGTACACGGGAATTTCATTGAAATTTCACCGGGCAGTTTCTTTTGATATTTTCACATAAATGGGTCCCTATGGATATATGAATTTGGTCACGACCATATTTGGGGCAGTCGGGACTGAATCGTAGCAGATATAATGAAGTTCGAGTTTTTGACGAATTCTCAAAGGGGTTAGTACACGGGAATTTCTTGAATATCCCCGGGCAGTTTCTTTTGATATTTTCACATAAATGGGTCCCTATGGATATATGAATTTGGTCACGACCATATTTGGGGCAGTCGGGACTGAATCGAGCAGATATAATGAAGTTCGAGTTTTTGACGAATTCTCAAAGGGGTTAGTACACAGGAATTTCATGAAAATTTCCCCGGAAGTTTCTTTTGATATTTTCACATAAATGGGTCCCTATGGATATATGAATTTGGTCACGACCATATTTGGGGCAGTCGGGACTGAATAGTAGCAGATATAATGAAGTTCGAGTTTTTGACGAATTCTCAAAGGGTTAGTACAGGGAATTTCTTGAAAATATCCCCGGCAGTTTCTTTTGATATTTTCACATAAATGGGTCCCTATGGATATATGAATTTGGTCACGACCATATTTGGGGCAGTCGGGACTGAATGGGAGCAGATATAATGAAGTTCGAGTTTTTGACGAATTTTCAAAGGGGTTAGTACACGGGAATTTCTTGAAAATATCCCCGGGAAGTTTCTTTTGATATTTCACATAAATGGGTCCCTATGGATATATGAATTTGGTCACGACCATATTTGGGCAGTCGGGACTGAATCGTAGCAGATATAATGAAGTTCGAGTTTTTGATGAATTCTCAAAGGGGTTAGTACGCGGGAATTTTTGAAAATATCCCCGGGCAGTTTCTTTTGATATTTTCACATAAATGGGTCCCTATGGATATATGAATTTGGTCACGACCATATTTGGGGCAGTCGGGACTGAATAGAAGCAGATATAATGAAGTTCGAGTTTTTGACGAATTCTCAAAGGGGTTAGTACACAGAATTTCATGAAAATTTCACCGGGAAGTTTCTTTTGATATTTTCACAAATGGGTCCCTATGGATATATGAATTTGGTCACGACCATATTTGGGGCAGTCGGGACTGAATCGTAGCAGATATAATGAAGTTCGAGTTTTTGACGAATTCTCAAAGGGTTAGTACACGGGAATTTCTTGAAAATATCCCCGGGCAGTTTCTTTTGATATTTTCACATAAATGGGTCCCTATGGATATATGAATTTGGTCACGACCATATTTGGGGCAGTCGGGACTGAATAGAAGCAGATATAATGAAGTTCGAGTTTTTGACGAATTCTCAAAGGGGTTAGTACACAGGAATTTCATGAAAATTTCCCGGGCAGTTTCTTTTGATATTTTCACATAAATGGGTCCCTATGGATATATGAATTTGGTCACGACCATATTTGGGGCAGTCGGGACTGAATATGAGCAGATATAATGAAGTTCGAGTTTTTGACGAATTCTCAAAGGGTTAGTACACGGGAATTTCTTGAAAATATCCCCGGGCAGTTTCTTTTGATATTTTCACATAAATGGGTCCCTATGGATATATGAATTTGGTCACGACCATATTTGGGGCAGTCGGGACTGAATCGTAGCAGATATAATGAAGTTCGAGTTTTTGACGAATTCTCAAAGGGGTTAGTACACAGGAATTTCATGAAAATTTCCCCGGAAGTTTCTTTTGATATTTCACATAAATGGGTCCCTATGGATATATGAATTTGGTCACGACCATATTTGGGGCAGTCGGGACTGAATCGTAGCAGATATAATGAAGTTCGAGTTTTTGACGAATTCTCAAAGGGGTTAGTACACGGGAATTTCTTGAAAATATCCCCGGGCAGTTTCTTTTGATATTTTCACATAAATGGGTCCCTATGGATATATGAATTTGGTCACGACCATATTTGGGGCAGTCGGGACTGAATAGGAGCAGATATAATGAAGTTCGAGTTTTTGACGAATTCTCAAAGGGGTTAGTACACGGGAATTTCTTGAAAATATCCCCGGGAAGTTTCTTTTGATATTTTCACATAAATGGGTCCCTATGGATATATGAATTTGGTCACGACCATATTGGGGCAGTCGGGACTGAATAGAAGCAGATATAATGAAGTTCGAGTTTTTGACGAATTCTCAAAGGGGTTAGTACACGGGATTTCATGAAAATTTCCCGGGAAGTTTCTTTTGATATTTTCACATAAATGGGTCCCTATGGATATATGAATTTGGTCACGACCATATTTGGGGCAGTCGGGACTGAATCGAGCAGATATAATGAAGTTCGAGTTTTTGACGAATTCTCAAAGGGGTTAGTACACAAATTTCATGAAAATTTCACCGGGAAGTTTCTTTTGATATTTTCACATAAATGGGTCCCTATGGATATATGAATTTGGTCACGACCATATTTGGGGCAGTCGGGACTGAATCGTAGCAGATATAATGAAGTTCGAGTTTTTGACGAATTCTCAAAGGGGTTAGTACACGGGAATTTCTTGAAAATATCCCGGGAAGTTTCTTTTGATATTTTCACATAAATGGGTCCCTATGGATATATGAATTTGGTCACGACCATATTTGGGGCAGTCGGGACTGAATCGAAGCAGATATAATGAAGTTCGAGTTTTTGACGAATTCTCAAAGGGGTTAGTACACAGAATTTCATGAAAATTTCCCGGGAAGTTTCTTTTGATATTTTCACATAAATGGGTCCCTATGGATATATGAATTTGGTCACGACCAATTTGGGGCAGTCGGGACTGAATCGTAGCAGATATAATGAAGTTCGAGTTTTTGACGAATTCTCAAAGGGGTTAGTACACGGGAATTTCTTGAAAATATCCCCGGGCAGTTTCTTTTGATATTTTCACATAAATGGGTCCCTATGGATATATGAATTTGGTCACGACCATATTTGGGGCAGTCGGGACTGAATAGAAGCAGATATAATGAAGTTCGAGTTTTTGACGAATTCTCAAAGGGGTTAGTACACGGGAATTTCTTGAAAATTTCACCGGGCAGTTTCTTTTGATATTTTCACATAAATGGGTCCCTATGGATATATGAATTTGGTCACGACCATATTTGGGGCAGTCGGGACTGAATAGAGCAGATATAATGAAGTTCGAGTTTTTGACGAATTCTCAAAGGGGTTAGTACACGGGAATTTCTTGAAAATATCCCCGGGCAGTTTCTTTTGATATTTTCACATAAATGGGTCCCTATGGATATATGAATTTGGTCACGACCATATTTGGGGCAGTCGGGACTGAATCGTAGCAGATATAATGAAGTTCGAGTTTTGACGAATTCTCAAAGGGGTTAGTACACGGAGAGTTTCATGAAATTTCACCGGCAGTTCTTTTGATATTTTCACATAAATGGGTCCTTATGGATATATGAATTTGGTCACGACCATATTTGGGGCAGTCGGACTGAATCGTAGTAAGATATAAATGAAGTTCGAGTTTTTGACGAATTTCAAAGGGTTAGTAACACGGGATTTTTTGAAACTATCCCCGGGAAGTTTCTTTTGATATTTTCACATAAATGGGTCCTATGGATATATGAATTTGGTCACGACCATATTTGGGGCAGTCGGGACTGAATCGTAGCAGATATAATGAAGTGCGAGTTTTTTGACGAATTTTCAAAGGGGTAAGTAACGGGAATTTTTTGAAAATATCCCCGGGCAGTTTTCTTTTGATATTTCACATAAATGGGTCCCTATGGATATATGAATTTGGTCACGACCATATTTGGGGCCAGTCGGGATTGAATAGAAGCAGATATAATGAAGTTCGAGTTTTTGACGAATTCTCAAAGGGGTTAGTACATAGAAGTTTCATGAAAATTTCACCGGGAAGTTTCTTTTAATATTTTCACATAATGGGTCCTATGGATATATGAATTGGTCACGACCAAATTTGGGGCAGTCGGGACTGAATCGTAGCAGATATAATGAAGTTCGAGTTTTTGACGAATTCTCAAAGGGGTTAGTACACGGGAATTTCTTGAAAATATCCCCGGCAGTTTCTTTTGATATTTTCACATAAATGGGTCCCTATGGATATATGAATTTGGTCACGACCATATTGGGGCGTCGGGACTGAATAGAAGCAGATATAATGAAGTTCGAGTTTTTACGAATTCTGAAAGGGGTTAGTGCACAGGATTTCATGAAATTCACAGGGCAGTTTCTTTTGATATTTTCACATAATGGGTCCCTATGGATATATGAAATTTGGTCACGACCATATTTGGGGCAGTCGGGACTGAATAGGAGCAGATATAATGAAGTTCAAGTTTTTGACGAATTCTCAAAGGGTTTAGTACACGGAATTTCTGAATATATCCCAGGCAGTTTCTTTTGAATATTTCCACATAAATGGGTCCCTATGGATATATGAATTTGGTTACGACCATATTTGGGCAAGTCGGGACTGAATCGAAGCAGATATAATGAAGTTCGAGTTTTTGACGAATTCTCAAGGGGTTAGTACACGGGAATTTCATGAAAATTATCACCGGAAGTTTCTTTTGATATTTTCACATAAATGGGTCCCTATGGAGATATGAATTTGGTCACGACCATATTTGGGGCAGTCGGGACTGAATAGTAGCAGATATAATGAAGTTCGAGTTTTTGACGATTCTCAAAGGGTTAGTACACGGGATTTCATTGAAAATTTCCCCGGGAAGTTTCTTTTGATATTTTCACATAAATGGGTCCCTATGGATATATGAATTTGGTCACGACCATATTTGGGGCAGTCGGGACTGAATTGACAGATATATGAAGTTCGAGTTTTTGGACAAATTTCAAAGGGGGTAAGTAACTAGGAATTCTTGAAATATCCCCAGGGCATTTCTTTTGTGATATTTTCCACATAATGGGTCCCTATGGATATATGAATTTGGTCACGACCATATTTGGGGCAGTCGGGCCTGAATAGGAGCAGATATAATGAAGTTCGAGTTTTTGACGAATTCTCAAAGGGGTTAGTACACGGAATTTCATGAAAGTATCACGGGAGGTTCTTTGATATTTCACATAATGGGTCCCTTATGGATATATGAATTTGGGTCACTACCATATTTAGGGCCGTCGGGATTGAACCTGGAAGCAGATATAATGAAGTTCGAGTTTTTGACGAATTCTCAAAGGGGTAGTACACGAAGTTTATGAAAATTTCCCCGGGAAGTTTCTTTAATATTTTCACATAATGGGTCCCTATGGATATATGAATTTGGTCACGACAAATTTGGGGCAGTCGGGACTGAATCGTAGCAGATATAATGAAGTTCGAGTTTTTGACGATTCTCAAAGGGGTTAGTACACGGGAATTTCTTGAAAATATCCCGGGCAGTTTCTTTTGATATTTTCACATAAATGGGTCCCTATGGATATATGAATTTGGTCACGACCATATTTGGGGCTTGTCGGGACTGAATAGAAGCAGATATAATGAAGTTCGAGTTTTGACGAATTCTCAAAGGGGTTAGTGCACAGGAGTTTCATGAAAATTTCACCGGGAAGTTTCTTTGATATTTTCACATAAATGGGTCCCTATGGATATATGAATTTGGTCACGACCATATTTGGGGCAGTCGGGACTGAATCGAGCATATATAATGAAGTTCAGTTTTTGACGAATTCTAAAGGGTTAGTACACGGGAATTTCTTGAAATATCCTCCGGGCAGTTTCTTTTATATTTCCCATAAATGGGTCCCTATGGATATATGAATTTGGTTACGACCATATTTGGGGCAATCGGGACTGAATCGAAGCAGATATAATGAAGTTCGAGTTTTTGACGAATTCTCAAAGGGGTTAGTACACAGGAATTTCATGAAAATTTCACCCGGAAGTTTCTTTGATATTTTCACATAAATGGGTCCCTATGTATATATGAATTTGATCACGACCATATTTGGGGCGGTCCGGACTGAATAGGAGCAGATATAATGAAGTTCGAGTTTTTGACGAATTCTCAAAGGGGTTAGTACACGGAATTTCTTGAAAATATCCCGGGCAGTTTCTTTTGATATTTTCACATAAATGGGTCCCTATGGATATATGAATTTGGTCACGACCATATTCGGGGCAGTCGGGACTGAATAGGAGCAGATATAATGAAGTTCGAGTTTTTGACGAATTTTCAAAGGGGTTAGTACACAATAGTTTCATTGAAAATTTCACCGGGAAGTTTCTTTTGATATTTTCACATAAATGGGTCCTATGGATATATGAATTTGGTCACGACCATATTTGGGGCAGTCGGACTGAATCGTAGCAGATATAATGAAGTTCGAGTTTTTGACGAATTTTCAATGGGGTAAGTACAACGGAATTTTTTGAAAATATCCCCGGGAAGTTTCTTTTGATATTTCCACATAAATGGGTCCCTATGGATATATGAATTTGGTCACGACCATATTTGGGGCAGTCGGGACTGAATAGGAGCAGATATAATGAAGTTCGAGTTTTTGACGAATTCTCAAAGGGGTTAGTACACGGGAATTTCTTGAAAATATCCCCGGGCAGTTTTTTTGATATTTTCACATAAATGGGTCCCTATGGATATATGAATTTGGTCACGACCATATTTGGGGCAGTCGGGACTGAATAGAAGCAGATATAATGAAGTTCGAGTTTTTGACGAATTTTCAAAGGGGTTAGTACATAGAGTTTCATGAAATTTCACCGGGAAGTTTCTTTTAATATTTTCACATAAATGGGTCCCTATGGATATATGAATTTGGTCACGACCATATTTGGGGCAGTCGGGACTGAATCGTAGCAGATATAATGAAGTTCGAGTTTTTGACGAATTCTCAAAGGGGTTAAGTACACGGGAATTTCTTGAAAATATCCCCGGGTAGTTTCTTTTGATATTTTCACATAAATGGGTCCCTATGGATATATGAATTTGGTCACGACCATATTTGGGGCTGTCGGGACTGAATAGAAGCAGATATAATGAAGTTCGAGTTTTTTACGAATTCTGAAAGGGTTAGTGACACAGGAGTTTCATGAAAATTTCACAGGGCAGTTTCTTTTGATATTTTCACATAAATGGGTCCCTATGGATATATGAATTTGGTCACAACCATATTTGGGGCAGTCGGGACTGAATATGAGCAGATATAATGAAGTTCAAGTTTTTGACGAATTCTCAAAGGGTTTAGTACACGGGAATTTCTTGAATATATCCCCAGGCAGTTTCTTTTAATATTTCCACATAAATGGGTCCCTATGGATATATGAATTTGGTCACGACCATATTTGGGGCAATCCGGGACTGAATCGAAGCAGATATAATGAAGTTCGAGTTTTTGACGAATTCTTAAAGGGGTTAGTACACGGATTTCATGAAAATTATCCCGGCAGTTTCTTTTGATATTTTCACATAAATGGGTCCCTATGGATATATGATTTGGTCACGACCATATTGGGGCAGTCGGGACTGATAGGAGCAGATATAATGAAGTTCGAGTTTTTGACGATTCTCAAAGGGGTTAGTACACGGGAATTTCTTGAAAATTCACCGGGAAGTTTCTTTTGATATTTTCACATAAATGGGTCCCTATGGATATATGAATTTGGTCACGACATATTTGGGGGCAGTCGGGACTGAATAGGAGCAGATATAATGAAGTTCGAGTTTTTGACGAATTTTCAAAGGGGTTAGTACACAGAAGTTTCATTAAAATTCACCGGGAAGTTTCTTTTGATATTTCACATAAATGGGTCCCTATGGATATATGAATTTGGTCACGACCAAATTTGGGGCAGTCGGGACTGAATCGTAGCAGATATAATGAAGTTCGAGTTTTTGACGAATTCTCAAAGGGGTTAGTACACGGGAATTTCTTGAAAATATCCCCGGGCAGTTTCTTTTGATATTTTCACATAAATGGGTCCCTATGGATATATGAATTTGGTCACGACCATATTTGGGGTAGTCGGGACTGAATAGAAGCAGATATAATGAAGTTCGAGTTTTTAACGAATTCTGAAAGGGGTTAGTGCACAGGAGTTTCATGAAAATTTCACAGGACAGTTTCTTTTGATATTTTCACATAAATGGGTCCCTATGGATATATGAATTTGGTCACAACCATATTTGGGGCAGTCGGGACTGAATATGAGCAGATATAATGAAGTTCAAGTTTTTGACGAATTCTCAAAGGGGTTAGTACACGGGAATTTCTTGAATATATCCCCGGGCAGTTTCTTTTAATATTTCCACATAAATGGGTCCCTATGGATATATGAATTTGGTTACGACCATATTTGGGGCAATCGGGACTGAATCGAAGCAGATATAATGAAGTTCGAGTTTTTGACGAATTCTCAAAGGGGTTAGTACACAGGAATTTCATGAAAATTTCACCCGGAAGTTTCTTTTGATATTTTCACATAAATGGGTCCCTATGTATATATGAATTTGATCACGACCATATTTGGGGCGGTCCGGACTGAATCGTAGCAGATATAATGAAGTTCGAGTTTTTGACGAATTCTCAAAGGGGTAAGTACACGGGAATTTCTTGAAAATATCCCGGGCAGTTTCTTTTGATATTTTCACATAAATGGGTCCCTATGGATATATGAATTTGGTCACGACCATATTCGGGGCAGTCGGGACTGAATAGGAGCAGATATAATGAAGTTCGAGTTTTTGACGAATTTTCAAAGGGGTTAGTACACAATAGTTTCATGAAAATTTCACCGGGAAGTTTCTTTTGATATTTTCACATAAATGGGTCCTTATGGATATATGAATTTGGTCACGACCATATTTGGGGCAGTCGGGACTGAATCGTAGCAGATATAATGAAGTTCGAGTTTTTGACGAATTTTCAAAGGGGTTAGTACACGGGAATTTTTTGAAAATATCCACGGGAAGTTTCTTTTGATATTTCCACATAAATGGGTCCCTATGGATATATGAATTTGGTCACGACCATATTTGGGGCAGTCGGGACTGAATAGAAGCAGATATAATGAAGTTCGAGTTTTTGACGAATTCTCAAAGGGGTTAGTACACAGGAAGTTTCATGAAAATTTCACCGGGAAGTTTCTTTTGATATTTTCACATAAATGGGTCCCTATGGATATATGAATTTGGTCACGACCATATTTGGGGCAGTCGGGACTGAATCGTAGCAGATATAATGAAGTTCGAGTTTTTGACGAATTCTCAAAGGGGTTAGTACACGGAATTTCTTGAAAATATCCCCGGGCAGTTTCTTTTGATATTTTCACATAAATGGGTCCCTATGGATATATGAATTTGGTCACGACCATATTTGGGGCTGTCGGGACTGAATAGAAGCAGATATAATGAAGTTCGAGTTTTTAACGAATTCTAAAAGGGGTTAGTGCACAGGAGTTTCATGAAAATTTCACAGGGCAGTTTCTTTTGATATTTTCACATAAATGGGTCCCTATGGATATATGAATTTGGTCACAACCATATTTGGGGCAGTCGGGACTGAATATGAGCAGATATAATGAAGTTCAAGTTTTGACGAATTCTCAAAGGGTTTAGTACACGGGAATTTCTTGAATATATCTCCGGGCAGTTTCTTTTAATATTTCCACATAAATGGGTCCCTATGGATATATGAATTTGGTTACGACCATATTTGGGGCAATCGGGACTGAATCGAAACAGATATAATGAAGTTCGAGTTTTCGACGAATTCTCAAAGGGGTTAGTACACAGGAATTTCATGAAAATTTCACCCGGAAGTTTCTTTTGATATTTTCACATAAATGGGTCCCTATGTATATATGAATTTGATCACGACCATATTTGGGGCGGTCCGGACTGAATCGTAGCAGATATAATGAAGTTCGAGTTTTTGACTAATTCTCAAAGGGGTTAGTACACGGGAATTTCTTGAAAATATCCCCGGGCAGTTTCTTTTGATATTTTCACATAAATGGGTCCCTATGGATATATGAATTTGGTCACGACCATATTCGGGGCAGTCGGGACTGAATAGGAGCAGATATAATGAAGTTCGAGTTTTTAACGAATTTTCAAAGGGGTTAGTACACAATAGTTTCATGAAAATTTCACCGGGAAGTTTCTTTTGATATTTTCACATAAATGGGTCCTTATGGATATATGAATTTGGTCACGACCATATTTGGGGCAGTCGGGACTGAATCGTAGCAGATATAATGAAGTTCGAGTTTTTGACGAATTTTCAAAGGGGTAAGTACACGGGAATTTTTGAAAATATCCCCGGGAAGTTTCTTTTGATATTTCCACATAAATGGGTCCCTATGGATATATGAATTTGGTCACGACCATATTTGGGGCAGTCGGGACTGAATAGGAGCAGATATAATGAAGTTCGAGTTTTTGACGAATTCTCAAAGGGGTTAGTACACGGGAATTTCTTGAAAATATCCCCGGGCAGTTTCTTTTGATATTTTCACATAAATGGGTCCCTATGGATATATGAATTTGGTCACGACCATATTTGGGGCAGTCGGGATTGAATAGAAGCAGATATAATGAAGTTCGAGTTTTTGACGAATTCTCAAAGGGGTTAGTACATAGAAGTTTCATGAAAATTTCACCGGGAAGTTTCTTTTACTATTTTCACATAAATGGGTCCCTATGGATATATGAATTTGGTCACGACCAAATTTGGGGCAGTCGGGACTGAATCGTAGCAGATATAATGAAGTTCGAGTTTTTGACGAATTCTCAAAGGGGTTAGTACACGGGAATTTCTTGAAAATATCCCCGGGCAGTTTCTTTTGATATTTTCACATAAATGGGTCCCTATGGATATATGAATTTGGTCACGACCATATTTGGGGCAGTCGGGACTGAATAGAAGCAGATATAATGAAGTTCGAGTTTTTACGAATTCTCAAAGGGTTAGTACACAGGAATTTCATGAAAATTTCCCCGGGCAGTTTCTTTTGATATTTTCACATAAATGGGGTCCCTATGGATATATGAATTTGGTCACGACCATATTTGGGGCAGTCGGGACTGAATAGGAGCAGATATAATGAAGTTCGAGTTTTTGACGAATTCTCAAAGGGGTTAGTACACGGAATTTCTTGAAAATATCCCCGGGCAGTTTCTTTTATATTTTCACATAAATGGGTCCCTATGGATATATGAATTTGGTCACGACCAATTTGGGGCAGTCGGGACTGAATCGTAGCAGATATAATGAAGTTCGAGTTTTTGACGAATTCTCAAAGGGGTTAGTACACGGGAATTTCTTGAAAATATCCCCGGGCAGTTTCTTTTGATATTTTCACATAAATGGGTCCCTATGGATATATGAATTTGGTCACGACCATATTTGGGGCTGTCGGGACTGAATAGAAGCAGATATAATGAAGTTCGAGTTTTTAACGAATTCTGAAAGGGGTTAGTGCACAGGAGTTTCATGAAAATTTCACAGGACAGTTTCTTTTGATATTTTCACATAAATGGGTCCCTATGGATATATGAATTTGGTCACAACCATATTTGGGGCAGTCGGGACTGAATATGAGCAGATATAATGAAGTTCAAGTTTTTGACGAATTCTCAAAGGGTTTAGTACACGGGAATTTCTTGAATATATCCCCGGGCAGTTTCTTTTAATATTTCCACATAAATGGGTCCCTATGGATATATGAATTTGGTTACGACCATATTTGGGGCAATCGGGACTGAATCGAAACAGATATAATGAAGTTCGAGTTTTTGACGAATTCTCAAAGGGGTTAGTACACAGGAATTTCATGAAAATTTACCCGGAAGTTTCTTTTGATATTTTCACATAAATGGGTCCCTATGTATATATGAATTTGATCACGACCATATTTGGGGCGGTCCGGACTGAATCGTAGCAGATATAATGAAGTTCGAGTTTTTGACGAATTCTCAAAGGGGTTAGTACACGGGAATTTCTTGAAAATATCCCCGGGCAGTTTCTTTTGATATTTTCACATAAATGGGTCCCTATGGATATATGAATTTGGTCACGACCATATTCGGGGCAGTCGGGACTGAATAGGAGCAGATATAATGAAGTTCGAGTTTTTGACGAATTTTCAAAGGGGTTAGTACACAATAGTTTCATGAAAATTTCACCGGGAAGTTTCTTTTGATATTTTCACATAAATGGGTCCTTATGGATATATGAATTTGGTCACGACCATATTTGGGGCAGTCAGGGACTGAATCGTAGCAGATATAATGAAGTTCGAGTTTTTGACGAATTTTCAAAGGGGTAAGTACACGGGAATTTTTTGAAAATATCCCCGGGAAGTTTCTTTTGATATTTCCACATAAATGGGTCCCTATGGATATATGAATTTGGTCACGACCATATTTGGGGCAGTCGGGACTGAATCGTAGCAGATATAATGAAGTTCGAGTTTTTGACGAATTCTCAAAGGGGTTAGTACATAGAAGTTTCATGAAAATTTCACCGGGAAGTTTCTTTTAATATTTTCACATAAATGGGTCCCTATGGATATATGAATTTGGTCACGACCAAATTTGGGGCAGTCGGGACTGAATCGTAGCAGATATAATGAAGTTCGAGTTTTTGACGAATTCTCAAAGGGGTTAGTACACGGGAATTTTTTGAAAATATCCCCGGGAAGTTTCTTTTGATATTTCCACATAAATGGGTCCCTATGGATATATGAATTTGGTCACGACCATATTTGGGGCAGTCGGGACTGAATCGTAGCAGATATAATGAAGTTCGAGTTTTTGACGAATTCTCAAAGGGGTTAGTACATAGAAGTTTCATGAAAATTTCACCGGGCAGTTTCTTTTGATATTTTCACATAAATGGGTCCCTATGGATATATGAATTTGGTCACGACTATATTTGGGGCTGTCGGGACTGAATAGAAGCAGATATAATGAAGTTCGAGTTTTTAACGAATTCTAAAAGGGGTTAGTGCACAGGAGTTTCATGAAAATTTCACCGGGCAGTTTCTTTTGATATTTTCACATAAATGGGTCCCTATGGATATATGAATTTGGTCACAACCATATTTGGGGCAGTCGGGACTGAATATGAGCATATATAATGAAGTTCAAGTTTTTGACGAATTCTCAAAGGGTTTAGTACACGGAAATTTCTTGAATATATCTCCGGGCAGTTTCTTTTAATATTTCCACATAAATGGGTCCCTATGGCTATATGAATTTGGTTACGACCATATTTGGGGCGATCGGGACTGAATCGAAACAGATATAATGAAGTTCGAGTTTTCGACGAATTCTCAAAGGGTTAGTACACAGGAATTTCATGAAAATTTCACCGGAAGTTTCTTTTGATATTTTCACATAAATGGGTCCCTATGGATATATGAATTTGGTCACGACCATATTTGGGGCAGTCGGACTGAATCGTAGCAGATATAATGAAGTTCGAGTTTTTGACGAATTCTCAAAGGGGTTAGTACACGGGAATTTCTTGAAAATATCCCCGGGCAGTTTCTTTTGATATTTTCACATAAATGGGTCCCTATGGATATATGAATTTGGTCACGACCATATTTGGGGCAGTCGGGACTGAATAGAGCAGATATAATGAAGTTCGAGTTTTTGACGAATTTTCAAAGGGGTTAGTACACAATAGTTTCATGAAAATTTCACCGGGAAGTTTCTTTTGATATTTTCACATAAATGGGTCCCTATGGATATATGAATTTGGTCACGACCATATTTGGGGCAGTCGGGACTGAATCGTAGCAGATATAATGAAGTTCGAGTTTTTGACGAATTTTCAAAGGGGTAAGTACACGGGAATTTTTGAAAATATCCCGGGAAGTTTCTTTTGATATTTCCACATAAATGGGTCCCTATGGATATATGAATTTGGTCACGACCATATTTGGGGCAGTCGGGACTGAATAGAGCAGATATAATGAAGTTCGAGT
The DNA here is from genome assembly GCF_001625215.2 of Daucus carota subsp. sativus. Classification (NCBI taxonomy): domain Eukaryota; kingdom Viridiplantae; phylum Streptophyta; class Magnoliopsida; order Apiales; family Apiaceae; genus Daucus; species Daucus carota. Next base: position 20,334,723 of record NC_030383.2, read on the forward strand.
TTTTGACGAATTCTCAAAGGGGTTAGTACACGGGAATTTCTTGAAAATATCCCCGGGCAGTTTCTTTTGATATTTTCACATAAATGGGTCCCTATGGATATATGAATTTGGTCACGACCATATTTGGGGCAGTCGGGACTGAATAGAAGCAGATATAATGAAGTTCGAGTTTTTGACGAATTCTCAAAGGGGTTAGTACATAGAAGTTTCATGAAAATTTCACCGGGAAGTTTCTTTTAATATTTTCACATAAATGGGTCCCTATGGATATATGAATTTGGTCACGACCAAATTTGGGGCAGTCGGGACTGAATCGTAGCAGATATAATGAAGTTCGAGTTTTTAACGAATTCTGAAAGGGGTTAAGTACACGGGAATTTCTTGAAAATATCCCCGGGCAGTTTCTTTTGATATTTTCACATAAATGGGTCCCTATGGATATATGAATTTGGTCACGACCATATTTGGGGCTGTCGGGACTGAATAGAAACAGATATAATGAAGTTCGAGTTTTTAACGAATTCTGAAAGAGGTTAGTGCACAGGAGTTTCATGAAAATTTCACAGGGCAGTTTCTTTTGATATTTTCACATAAATGGGTCCCTATGGATATATGAATTTGGTCACAACCATATTTGGGGCAGTCGGGACTGAATATGAGCAGATATAATGAAGTTCAAGTTTTTGACGAATTCTCAAAGGGTTTAGTACACGGGAATTTCTTGAATATATCCCCAGGCAGTTTCTTTTAATATTTCCACATAAATGGGTCCCTATGGATATATGAATTTGGTCACGACCAAATTTGGGGCAGTCGGGACTGAATCGTAGCAGATATAATGAAGTTCGAGTTTTTGACGAATTCTCAAAGGGGTTAGTACACGGGAATTTCTTGAAAATATCCCCGGGCAGTTTCTTTTGATATTTTCACATAAATGGGTCCCTATGGATATATGAATTTGGTCACGACCATATTTGGGGCTGTCGGGACTGAATAGAAGCAGATATAATGAAGTTCGAGTTTTTAACGAATTCTGAAAGGGGTTAGTGCACAGGAGTTTCATGAAAATTTCACAGGACAGTTTCTTTTGATATTTTCACATAAATGGGTCCCTATGGATATATGAATTTGGTCACAACCATATTTGGGGCAGTCGGGACTGAATATGAGCAGATATAATGAAGTTCAAGTTTTTGACGAATTCTCAAAGGGTTTAGTACACGGGAATTTCTTGAATATATCCCCGGGCAGTTTCTTTTAATATTTCCACATAAATGGGTCCCTATGGATATATGAATTTGGTTACGACCATATTTGGGGCAATCGGGACTGAATCGAAATAGATATAATGAAGATCGAGTTTTTGACGAATTCTCAAAGGGGTTAGTACACAGGAATTTCATGAAAATTTTACCCGGAAGTTTCTTTTGATATTTTCACATAAATGGGTCCCTATGTATATATGAATTTGATCACGATCATATTTGGGGCGGTCCGGACTGAATCGTAACAGATATAATGAAGTTCGAGTTTTTGACGAATTCTCAAAGGGTAACGTACACGGGAATTTATTGAAAATACTCCCGGGCAGTTTCTTTTGATATTTTCACATAAATGGGTCCCTATGGATATATGAATTTGGTCACGACCATATTCGGGGCAGTCGGGACTGAATAGGAGCAGATATAATGAAGTTCGAGTTTTTGACGAATTTTCAAAGGGGTTAGTACACAATAGTTTCATGAAAATTTCACCGGGAAGTTTCTTTTGATATTTTCACATAAATGGGTCCTTATGGATATATGAATTTGGTCACGACCATATTTGGGGCAGTCAGGACTGAATCGTAGCAGATATAATGAAGTTCGAGTTTTTGACGAATTTTCAAAGGGGTAAGTACACGGGAATTTTTTGAAAATATCCCCGGGAAGTTTCTTTTGATATTTCCACATAAATGGGTCCCTATGGATATATGAATTTGGTCACGACCATATTTGGGGCAGTCGGGACTGAATCGTAGCAGATATAATGAAGTTCGAGTTTTTGACGAATTCTCAAAGGGGTTAGTACATAGAAGTTTCATGAAAATTTCACCGGGAAGTTTCTTTTAATATTTTCACATAAATGGGTCCCTATGGATATATGAATTTGGTCACGACCAAATTTGGGGCAGTCGGGACTGAATCGTAGCAGATATAATGAAGTTCGAGTTTTTGACGAATTCTCAAAGGGGTTAGTACACGGAATTTCTTGAAAATATCCCCGGGAAGTTTCTTTTGATATTTTCACATAAATGGGTCCCTATGGATATATGAATTTGGTCACGACCATATTTGGGGCTAGTCGGGACTGAATAGAAGCAGATATAATGAAGTTCGAGTTTTTAACGAATTCTAAAAGGGGTTAGTGCACAGGAGTTTCATGAAAATTTCACAGGGCAGTTTCTTTTGATATTTTCACATAAATGGGTCCCTATGGATATATGAATTTGGTCACAACCATATTTGGGGCAGTCGGGACTGAATATGAGCATATATAATGAAGTTCAAGTTTTTGACGAATTCTCAAAGGGTTTAGTACACGGAAATTTCTTGAATATATCTCCGGGCAGTTTCTTTTAATATTTCCACATAAATGGGTCCCTATGGATATATGAATTTGGTTACGACCATATTTGGGGCGATCGGGACTGAATCGAAACAGATATAATGAAGTTCGAGTTTTCGACGAATTCTCAAAGGGTTAGTACACAGGAATTTCATGAAAATTTCACCCGGAAGTTTCTTTTGATATTTTCACATAAATGGGTCCCTATGTATATATGAATTTGATCACGACCATATTTGGGGCGGTCCGGACTGAATCGTAGCAGATATAATGAAGTTCGAGTTTTTGACTAATTCTCAAAGGGGTTAGTACACGGGAATTTCTTGAAAATATCCCCGGGCAGTTTCTTTTGATATTTTCACATAAATGGGTCCCTATGGATATATGAATTTGGTCACGACCATATTCGGGGCAGTCGGGACTGAATAGGAGCAGATATAATGAAGTTCGAGTTTTTAACGAATTTTCAAAGGGGTTAGTACACAATAGTTTCATGAAAATTTCACCGGGAAGTTTCTTTTGATATTTTCACATAAATGGGTCCTTATGGATATATGAATTTGGTCACGACCATATTTGGGGCAGTCGGGACTGAATCGTAGCAGATATAATGAAGTTCGAGTTTTTGACGAATTTTCAAAGGGGTAAGTACACGGGAATTTTTTGAAAATATCCCCGGGAAGTTTCTTTTGATATTTCCACATAAATGGGTCCCTATGGATATATGAATTTGGTCACGACCATATTTGGGGCAGTCGGGACTGAATAAGAGCAGATATAATGAAGTTCGAGTTTTTGACGAATTCTCAAAGGGGTTAGTACACGGGAATTTCTTGAAAATATCCCCGGGCAGTTTCTTTTGATATTTTCACATAAATGGGTCCCTATGGATATATGAATTTGGTCACGACCATATTTGGGGCAGTCGGGATTGAATAGAAGCAGATATAATGAAGTTCGAGTTTTTGACGAATTCTCAAAGGGGTTAGTACATAGAAGTTTCATGAAAATTTCACCGGGAAGTTTCTTTTAATATTTTCATATAAAAGGGTCCCTATGGATATATGAATTTGGTCACGACCAAATTTGGGGCAGTCGGGACTGAATCGTAGCAGATATAATGAAGTTCGAGTTTTTGACGAATTCTCAAAGGGGTTAGTACACGGGAATTTCTTGAAAATATCCCCGGGCAGTTTCTTTTGATATTTTCACATAAATGGGTCCCTATGGATATATGAATTTGGTCACGACCATATTTGGGGCTGTCGGGACTGAATAGAAGCAGATATAATGAAGTTCGAGTTTTTAACGAATTCTGAAAGAGGTTAGTGCACAGGAGTTTCATGAAAATTTCACAGGGCAGTTTCTTTTGATATTTTCACATAAATGGGTCCCTATGGATATATGAATTTGGTCACAACCATATTTGGGGCGGTCGGGACTGAATATGAGCAGATATAATGAAGTTCAAGTTTTTGACGAATTCTCAAAGGGTTTAGTACACGGGAATTTCTTGAATATATCCCCGGGCAGTTTCTTTTAATATTTCCACATAAATGGGTCCCTATGGATATATGAATTTGGTCACGACCAAATTTGGGGCAGTCGGGACTGAATCGTAGCAGATATAATGAAGTTCGAGTTTTTGACGAATTCTCAAAGGGGTTAGTACACGGGAATTTCTTGAAAATATCCCCGGGCAGTTTCTTTTGATATTTTCACATAAATGGGTCCCTATGGATATATGAATTTGATCACGACCATATTTGGGGCAGTCGGGACTGAATCGTAGCAGATATAATGAAGTTCGAGTTTTTGACGAATTCTCAAAGGGGTTAGTACACGGGAATTTCTTGAAAATATCCCCGGGCAGTTTCTTTTGATATTTTCACATAAATGGGTCCCTATGGATATATGAATTTGGTCACAACCATATTTGGGGCAGTCGGGACTGAATAGGAGCAGATATAATGAAGTTCGAGTTTTTGACGAATTCTCAAAGGGTTAGTACACGGGAATTTCTTGAAAATATCCCCGGGCAGTTTCTTTTAATATTTCACATAAATGGGTCCCTATGGATATATGAATTTGGTTACGACCATATTTGGGGCAAGTCGGGACTGAATCGAAGCAGATATAATGAAGTTCGAGTTTTTGACGAATTCTCAAAGGGTTAGTACACAGGAAGTTCATGAAAATTTCACCGGAAGTTTCTTTTGATATTTTCACATAAATGGGTCCCTATGGATATATGAATTTGGTCACGACCATATTTGGGGCAGTCCGGACTGAATCGTAGCAGATATAATGAAGTTCGAGTTTTTGACGAATTCTCAAAGGGGTTAGTACACGGGAATTTCTTGAAAATATCCCCGGGCAGTTTCTTTTGATATTTTCACATAAATGGGTCCCTATGGATATATGAATTTGGTCACGACCATATTTGGGGCCGTCGGGACTGAATAGAGCAGATATAATGAAGTTCGAGTTTTTGACGAATTCTCAAAGGGGTTAGTACACGGGAATTTCTTGAAAATATCCCCGGGCAGTTTCTTTTGATATTTTCACATAAATGGGTCCCTATGGATATATGAATTTGGTCACGACCATATTTGAGGCAGTCGGGATTGAATAGAAGCAGATATAATGAAGTTCGAGTTTTTGACGAATTCTCAAAGGGGTTAGTACATAGAAGTTTCATGAAAATTTCACCGGGAAGTTTCTTTTAATATTTTCACATAAATGGGTCCCTATGGATATATGAATTTGGTCACGACCAAATTTGGGGCAGTCGGGACTGAATCGTAGCAGATATAATGAAGTTCGAGTTTTTGACGAATTCTCAAAGGGGTTAGTACACGGGAATTTCTTGAAAATATCCCCGGGCAGTTTCTTTTGATATTTTCACATAAATGGGTCCCTATGGATATATGAATTTGGTCACGACCATATTTGGGGCTGTCGGGACTGAATAGAAGCAGATATAATGAAGTTCGAGTTTTTAACGAATTCTGAAAGGGGTTAGTGCACAGGAGTTTCATGAAAATTTCACAGGGCAGTTTCTTTTGATATTTTCACATAAATGGGTCCCTATGGATATATGAATTTTGTCAATACCATATTTGGGGCGGTCGGGACTGAATATGAGCAGATATAATGAAGTTCAAGTTTTTGACGAATTCTCAAAGGGTTTAGTACACGGAAATTTCTTGAATATATCTCCGGGCAGTTTCTTTTAATATTTCCACATAAATGGGTCCCTATGGATATATGAATTTGGTTACGACCATATTTGGGGCGATCGGGACTGAATCGAAACAGATATAATGAAGTTCGAGTTTTCGACGAATTCTCAAAGGGTTAGTACACAGGAATTTCATGAAAATTTCACCCGGAAGTTTCTTTTGATATTTTCACATAAATGGGTCCCTATGTATATATGAATTTGATCACGACCATATTTGGGGCGGTCCGGACTGAATCGTAGCAGATATAATGAAGTTCGAGTTTTTGACTAATTCTCAAAGGGGTTAGTACACGGGAATTTCTTGAAAATATCCCCGGGCAGTTTCTTTTGATATTTTCACATAAATGGGTCCCTATGGATATATGAATTTGGTCACGACCATATTCGGGGCAGTCGGGACTGAATAGGAGCAGATATAATGAAGTTCGAGTTTTTAACGAATTTTCAAAGGGGTTAGTACACAATAGTTTCATGAAAATTTCACCGGGAAGTTTCTTTTGATATTTTCACATAAATGGGTCCTTATGGATATATGAATTTGTTCACGACCATATTTGGGGCAGTCGGGACTGAATCGTAGCAGATATAATGAAGTTCGAGTTTTTGACGAATTTTCAAAGGGGTAAGTACACGGGAATTTTTTGAAAATATCCCCGGGAAGTTTCTTTTGATATTTCCACATAAATGGGTCCCTATGGATATATGAATTTGGTCACGGCCATATTTGGGGCAGTCGGGACTGAATAAGAGCAGATATAATGAAGTTCGAGTTTTTGACGAATTCTCAAAGGGGTTAGTACACGGGAATTTCTTGAAAATATCCCCGGGCAGTTTCTTTTGATATTTTCACATAAATGGGTCCCTATGTATATATGAATTTGGTCACGACCATATTTGGGGCAGTCGGGATTGAATAGAAGCAGATATAATGAAGTTCGAGTTTTTGACGAATTCTCAAAGGGGTTAGTACATAGAAGTTTCATGAAAATTTCACCGGGAAGTTTCTTTTAATATTTTCATATAAAAGGGTCCCTATGGATATATGAATTTGGTCACGACCAAATTTGGGGCAGTCGGGACTGAATCGTAGCAGATATAATGAAGTTCGAGTTTTTGACGAATTCTCAAAGGGGTTAGTACACGGGAATTTCTTGAAAATATCCCCGGGCAGTTTCTTTTGATATTTTCACATAAATGGGTCCCTATGGATATATGAATTTGGTCACGACCATATTTGGGGCTGTCGGGACTGAATAGAAACAGATATAATGAAGTTCGAGTTTTTAACGAATTCTGAAAGAGGTTAGTGCACAGGAGTTTCATGAAAATTTCACAGGGCAGTTTCTTTTGATATTTTCACATAAATGGGTCCCTATGGATATATGAATTTGGTCACAACCATATTTGGGGCGGTCGGGACTGAATATGAGCAGATATAATGAAGTTCAAGTTTTTGACGAATTCTCAAAGGGTTTAGTACACGGGAATTTCTTGAATATATCCCCGGGCAGTTTCTTTTAATATTTCCACATAAATGGGTCCCTATGGATATATGAATTTGGTCACGACCAAATTTGGGGCAGTCGGGACTGAATCGTAGCAGATATAATGAAGTTCGAGTTTTTGACGAATTCTCAAAGGGGTTAGTACACGGGAATTTCTTGAAAATATCCCCGGGCAGTTTCTTTTGATATTTTCTCATAAATGGGTCCCTATGGATATATGAATTTGATCACGACCATATTTGGGGCGGTCTAGACTGAATCGTAGCAGATATAATGAAGTTCGAGTTTTTGACGAATTCTCAAAGGGGTTAGTACACGGGAATTTCTTGAAAATATCCCCGGGCAGTTTCTTTTGATATTTTCATATAAATGGGTCCCTATGGATATATGAATTTGGTCACAACCATATTTGGGGCGGTCGGGACTGAATAGGAGCAGATATAATGAAGTTCGAGTTTTTGACGAATTCTCAAAGGGTTTAGTACACGGGAATTTCTTGAATATATCCCCGGGCAGTTTCTTTTAATATTTCCACATAAATGGGTCCCTATGGATATATGAATTTGGTTACGACCATATTTGGGGCAATCGGGACTGAATCGAAACAGATATAATGAAGTTCGAGTTTTTGACGAATTCTCAAAGGAGTTAGTACACAGGAATTTCATGAAAATTTCACCCGGAAGTTTCTTTTGATATTTTCACATAAATGGGTCCCTATGTATATATGAATTTGATCACGACCATATTTGGGGCGGTCCGGACTGAATCGTAGCAGATATAATGAAGTTCGAGTTTTTGACGAATTCTCAAAGGGGTTAGTACACGGGAATTTCTTGAAAATATCCCCGGGCAGTTTCTTTTGATATTTTCATATAAATGGGTCCCTATGGATATATGAATTTGGTCACGACCATATTTGGGGCCGTCGGGACTGAATAAGAGCAGATATAATGAAGTTCGAGTTTTTGACGAATTCTCAAAGGGGTTAGTACACGGGAATTTCTTGAAAATATCCCCGGGCAGTTTCTTTTGATATTTTCACATAAATGGGTCCCTATGGATATATGAATTTGGTCACGACCATATTTGAGGCAGTCGGGATTGAATAGAAGCAGATATAATGAAGTTCGAGTTTTTGACGAATTCTCAAAGGGGTTAGTACATAGAAGTTTCATGAAAATTTCACCGGGAAGTTTCTTTTAATATTTTCAGATAAATGGGTCCCTATGGATATATGAATTTGGTCACGACCAAATTTGGGGCAGTCGGGACTGAATCGTTGCAGATATAATGAAGTTCGAGTTTTTGACGAATTCTCAAAGGGGTTAGTACACGGGAATTTCTTGAAAATATCCCCGGGCAGTTTCTTTTGATATTTTCACATAAATGGGTCCCTATGGATATATTAATTTGGTCACGACCATATTTGGGGCTGTCGGGACTGAATAGAAGCAGATATAATGAAGTTCGAGTTTTTAACGAATTCTGAAAGGGGTTAGTGCACAGGAGTTTCATGAAAATTTCACAGGGCAGTTTCTTTTGATATTTTCACATAAATGGGTCCCTATGGATATATGAATTTTGTCAATACCATATTTGGGGCGGTCGGGACTGAATATGAGCAGATATAATGAAGTTCAAGTTTTTGACGAATTCTCAAAGGGTTTAGTACACGGGAATTTCTTGAATATATCCCCGGGCAGTTTCTTTTAATATTTCCACATAAATGGGTCCCTATGGATATATGAATTTGGTCACGACCAAATTTGGGGCAGTCGGTACTGAATCGTAGCAGATATAATGAAGTTCGAGTTTTTGACGAATTCTCAAAGGGGTTAGTACACGGGAATTTCTTGAAAATATCCCCAGGCAGTTTCTTTTGATATTTTCACATAAATGGGTCTCTATGGATATATGAATTTGATCACGACCATATTTAGGGCGGTCCGGACTGAATCGTAGCAGATATAATGAAGTTCGAGTTTTTGACGAATTCTCAAAGGGGTTAGTACACGGGAATTTCTTGAAAATATCCCCGGGCAGTTTCTTTTGATATTTTCACATAAATGGGTCCCTATGGATATATGAATTTGGTCACAACCATATTTGGGGCGGTCGGGACTGAATAGGAGCAGATATAATGAAGTTCGAGTTTTTGACGAATTCTCAAAGGGGTTAGTACACGGGAATTTCTTGAAAATATCCCCGGGCAGTTTCTTTTGATATTTTCACATAAATGGGTCCCTATGGATATATGAATTTGGTCACGACCAAATTTGGGGCAGTCGGGACTGAATCGTAGCAGATATAATGAAGTTCGAGTTTTTGACGAATTCTCAAAGGGGTTAGTACACGGGAATTTCTTGAAAATATCCCCGGGCAGTTTCTTTTGATATTTTCACATAAATGGGTCCCTATGGATATATGAATTTGGTCACGACCATATTTGGGGCTGTCGGGACTGAATAGAAGCAGATATAATAAAGTTCGAGTTTTTAACGAATCTGAAAGGGGTTAGTGCACAGGAGTTTCATGAAAATTTCACAGGGCAGTTTCTTTTGATATTTTCACATAAATGGGTCCCTATGGATATATGAATTTGGTCACAACCATATTTGGGGCGGTCGGGACTGAATATGAGCAGATATAATGAAGTTCAAGTTTTTGACGAATTCTCAAAGGGTTTAGTACACGGGAATTTCTTGAATATATCCCCGGGCAGTTTCTTTTAATATTTCCACATAAATGGGTCCCTATGGATATATGAATTTGGTCACGACCAAATTTGGGGCAGTCGGGACTGAATCATAGCAGATATAATGAAGTTCGAGTTTTTGACGAATTCTCAAAGGGGTTAGTACACGGGAATTTCTTGAAAATATCCCCAGGCAGTTTCTTTTGATATTTTCACATAAATGGGTCCCTATGGATATATGAATTTGATCACGACCATATTTGGGGCGGTCCGGACTGAATCGTAGCAGATATAATGAAGTTCGAGTTTTTGACGAATTCTCAAAGGGGTTAGTACACGGGAATTTCTTGAAAATATCCCCGGGCAGTTTCTTTTGATATTTTCACATAAATGGGTCCCTATGGATATATGAATTTGGTCACAACCATATTTGGGGCGGTCGGGACTGAATAGGAGCAGATATAATGAAGTTCGAGTTTTTGACGAATTCTCAAAGGGTTTAGTACACGGGAATTTCTTGAATATATCCCCGGGCAGTTTCTTTTAATATTTCCACATAAATGGGTCCCTATGGATATATGAATTTGGTTACAACCATATTTGGGGCAATCGGGACTGAATCGAAACAGATATAATGAAGTTCGAGTTTTTGACGAATTCTCAAAGGAGTTTAGTACACAGGAATTTCATGAAAATTTCACCCGGAAGTTTCTTTTGATATTTTCACATAAATGGGTCCCTATGTATATATGAATTTTATCACGACCATATTTGGGGCGGTCCGGACTGAATCGTTGCAGATATAATGAAGTTCGAGTTTTTGACGAATTCTCAAAGGGGTTAGTACACGGGAATTTCTTGAAAATATCCCCGGGCAGTTTCTTTTGATATTTTCACATAAATGGGTCCCTATGGATATATGAATTTGGTCACGACCATATTCGGGGCCGTCGGGACTGAATAGGAGCAGATATAATGAAGTTCGAGTTTTTGACGAATTTTCAAAGGGGTTAGTACACAATAGTTTCATGAAAATTTCACCGGGAAGTTTCTTTTGATATTTTCACATAAATGGGTCCTTATGGATATATGAATTTGGTCACGACCATATTTGGGGCAGTCGGGACTGAATCGTAGCAGATATAATGAAGTTCGAGTTTTTGACGAATTTTCAAAGGGGTAAGTACACGGGAATTTTTTGAAAATATCCCCGGGAAGTTATTTTTGATATTTCCACATAAATGGGTCCCTATGGATATATGAATTTGGTCACGACCATATTTGGGGCGGTCGGGACTAAATAGGAGCAGATATAATGAAGTTCGAGTTTTTGACGAATTCTCAAAGGGGTTAGTACACGGGAATTTCTTGAAAATATCCCCGGGCAGTTTCTTTTGATATTTTCACATAAATGGGTCCCTATGTATATATGAATTTTATCACGACCATATTTGGGGCGGTCCGGACTGAATCGTTGCAGATATAATGAAGTTCGAGTTTTTGACGAATTCTCAAAGGGGTTAGTACACGGGAATTTCTTGAAAATATCCCCGGGCAGTTTCTTTTGATATTTTCACATAAATGGGTCCCTATGGATATATGAATTTGGTCATGACCATATTCGGGGCAGTCGGGACTGAATAGGAGCAGATATAATGAAGTTCGAGTTTTTGACGAATTTTCAAAGGGGTTAGTACACAATAGTTTCATGAAAATTTCACCGGGAAGTTTCTTTTGATATTTTCACATAAATGGGTCCTTATGGATATATGAATTTGGTCACGACCATATTTGGGGCAGTCGGGACTGAATCGTAGCAGATATAATGAAGTTCGAGTTTTTGACGAATTTTCAAAGGGGTAAGTACACGGGAATTTTTTGAAAATATCCCCGGGAAGTTATTTTTGATATTTCCACATAAATGGGTCCCTATGGATATATGAATTTGGTCACGACCATATTTGGGGCGGTCGGGACTGAATAGGAGCAGATATAATGAAGTTCGAGTTTTTGACGAATTCTCAAAGGGGTTAGTACACGGGAATTTCTTGAAAATATCCCCGGGCAGTTTCTTTTGATATTTTCACATAAATGGGTCCCTATGGATATATGAATTTGGTCACGACCATATTTGGGGCAGTCGGGACTGAATAGAAGCAGATATAATGAAGTTCGAGTTTTTGACGAATTCTCAAAGGGGTTAGTACATAGAAGTTTCATGAAAATTTCACCGGGAAGTTTCTTTTAATATTTTCATATAAATGGGTCCCTATGGATATATGAATTTGGTCACGACCAAATTTGGGGCAGTCGGGACTGAATCGTAGCAGATATAATGAAGTTCGAGTTTTTGACGAATTCTCAAAGGGGTTAGTACACGGGAATTTCTTGAAAATATCCCCGGGCAGTTTCTTTTGATATTTTCACATAAATGGGTCCCTATGGATATATGAATTTGGTCACGACCATATTTGGGGCTGTCGGGACTGAATAGAAGCAGATATAATGAAGTTCGAGTTTTTAACGAATTCTGAAAGGGGTTAGTGCACAGGAGTTTCATGAAAATTTCACAGGGCAGTTTCTTTTGATATTTTCACATAAATGGGTCCCTATGGATATATGAATTTGGTCACAACCATATTTGGGGCGGTCGGGACTGAATATGAGCAGATATAATGAAGTTCAAGTTTTTGACGAATTCTCAAAGGGTTTAGTACACGGGAATTTCTTGAATATATCCCCGGGCAGTTTCTTTTAATATTTTCACATAAATGGGTCCCTATGGATATATGAATTTGGTCACGACCAAATTTGGGGCAGTCGGGACTGAATCGTAGCAGATATAATGAAGTTCGAGTTTTTGACGAATTCTCAAAGGGTTTAGTACACGGGAATTTCTTGAATATATCCCCGGGCAGTTTCTTTTAATATTTTCACATAAATGGGTCCCTATGGATATATGAATTTGGTCACGACCAAATTTGGGGCAGTCGGGACTGAATCGTAGCAGATATAATGAAGTTCGAGTTTTTGACGAATTCTCAAAGGGGTTAGTACACGGGAATTTCTTGAATATATCCCCGGGCAGTTTCTTTTAATATTTCCACATAAATGGGTCCCTATGGATATATGAATTTGGTCACGACCAAATTTGGGGCGGTCGGGACTGAATCGTAGCAGATATAATGAAGTTCGAGTTTTTGACGAATTCTCAAAGGGGTTAGTACACGGGAATTTCTTGAAAATATCCCCAGGCAGTTTCTTTTGATATTTTCACATAAATGGGTCCCTATGGATATATGAATTTGATCACGACCATATTTGGGGCGGTCCGGACTGAATCGTAGCAGATATAATGAAGTTCGAGTTTTTGACGAATTCTCAAAGGGGTTAGTACACGGGAATTTCTTGAAAATATCCCCGAGCAGTTTCTTTTGATATTTTCACATAAATGGGTCCCTATGGATATATGAATTTGGTTACGACCATATTTGGGGCGGTCGGGACTGAATAGGAGCAGATATAATGAAGTTCGAGTTTTTGACGAATTCTCAAAGGGGTTAGTACACGGGAATTTCTTGAAAATATCCCCGGGCAGTTTCTTTTGATATTTTCACATAAATGGGTCCCTATGGATATATGAATTTGGTTACGACCATATTTGGGGCAATCGGGACTGAATCGAAACAGATATAATGAAGTTCGAGTTTTTGACGAATTCTCAAAGGAGTTAGTACACAGGAATTTCATGAAAATTTCACCCGGAAGTTTCTTTTGATATTTTCACATAAATGGGTCCCTATGTATATATGAATTTTATCACGACCATATTTGGGGCGGTCCGGACTGAATCGTAGCAGATATAATGAAGTTCGAGTTTTTGACGAATTCTCAAAGGGGTTAGTACACGGGAATTTCTTGAAAATATCCCCAGGCAGTTTCTGTTGATATTTTCACATAAATGGGTCCCTATGGATATATGAATTTGATCACGACCATATTTGGGGCGGTCCGGACTGAATCGTAGCAGATATAATGAAGTTCGAGTTTTTGACGAATTCTCAAAGGGGTTAGTACACGGGAATTTCTTGAAAATATCCCCGAGCAGTTTCTTTTGATATTTTCACATAAATGGGTCCCTATGGATATATGAATTTGGTTACGACCATATTTGGGGCGGTCGGGACTGAATAGGAGCAGATATAATGAAGTTCGAGTTTTTGACGAATTCTCAAAGGGGTTAGTACACGGGAATTTCTTGAAAATATCCCCGGGCAGTTTCTTTTGATATTTTCACATAAATGGGTCCCTATGGATATATGAATTTGGTTACGACCATATTTGGGGCAATCGGGACTGAATCGAAACAGATATAATGAAGTTCGAGTTTTTGACGAATTCTCAAAGGAGTTAGTACACAGGAATTTCATGAAAATTTCACCCGGAAGTTTCTTTTGATATTTTCACATAAATGGGTCCCTATGTATATATGAATTTTATCACGACCATATTTGGGGCGGTCCGGACTGAATCGTAGCAGATATAATGAAGTTCGAGTCACTACACCATAGATGCACTTACGCAACGCCAAAAACAAGTTGCAGAAAGCCAAAAAATTGTTGCCGTAACCCTGAAAAGGGAAACAGCAACACTTTTTCGGTGTTGCCTTCAGCACCGCTGCCGTAGTGACATGTAGCAACACTTTTGCAACACTAGGATTATAGTTGCAATACTCACTCACGGCATCAGTTTGTTACACCTATAGCAACATTCAATAGTGTTGCAATAGAGTCTAAAATTATGTGAAATATGGGCCCACCAGTGAGCCCCATTGGTGGGCCCCATTGGTGGACCCCACTGATTGGTCCATTGGATTTCTTTTAGTATGCTTGTGGGACCATATTTATGACAACATTTTTGTTGAAACACTTTATGAACTCTTAGAACATATTTTAAGCAAATGGTTGCAACATTATATATCACTACTGCAACACTTTTATAGTTAAATTTTGACATGACCTTTATGCAAAATGCACTTCCCAAATAAAATAACTTGATATTATAATTTCATCAATACCAAATCATCCCATCAAATACACACAAACCAATCATCCAACCAAAAACATATACTACTTCAAAGTCTAATACTATAGTTAAATAGTTAACTTCGACAAATTGCTCCACATTTTTTTCCATGATTTGTATTGCAACCTCCGGTGTAAACACCACCAGTCGAGCCAACCTGAAAAAAAGAATTTTAAAAAAATATATCATATATTTGCATACTAAATGTACTAGCTAGCTAGTTTATACATACATGTTAGAATCAAACCCTTCTAGAATAATAATGATATAATCAAAACTTCACACATCCAGCAGCCAGATATTACCAAGGGACAAATTTTCAGAAATTATGGGTGTTGGAATTCAGTTTGCAGATAACATCAGCTAATATATTATATGTACTATATATATCATACATATAACAGGAAGCTGGTAGTAGTTGTATGAAATAAAAAAAAAAGTTGCTAAGAAAAAAAATAGAGCTGAAGCTCTCTGCATAGAACAAGGGTGGAAGTAGCCTCTTGTGTGTACTAGTAAGCCGTAGAACAACACACTGGAGTGTAGTAGGCTGAAAGAAAAGAATAGAAAAAAGAGCATAAGCTCTGTGTCCTGTCTTATGTATGTGAAAAAGACTGAAGCCTAGTGTGTGTAACAAAATTGTAGCTGCGTGTTACATTAATATACAAGTTGTGTGTTTGCATATTAATGTTTTTCAAATTTTTGGGTGTAAGGCTCATACACGTTTCCAACAATACATGAAAACAACTGCAGAGAGCAAGAGATATATATTGGCTTACATCTTCTGTGAATGAAACTTGTGACAGTCTTGCTTGATTCGGAAAATCTGAGGAAACACATAAGTATAAGATCCATACATTGTGTGTGCCACAATGAATAAGTGAGGATATAATTATGGAAGAAAATGTACCAAGACAGGCCTGGATTCATCATCGTAGCCGGAAACATAAGCCACACCATCAGCAATCTCAGCAGAGAACTCATCAGCTATCAAATTCTCTGCATTTACAAGCATCACAATGATTTCATAATCTATATCTCTGACTTAAGAAAAGAGAGGGAGAGAACAAACAACAGAGTACATACACATACAGAGTACATACACATACATTATCTCAAGTTCTACACATACAAAATCTCAATCCCTGCAAATAGATGTAAATGAAAAGGTTAAAATTAAGAGTAATACCTGATAATATCGCTAATTGAGCTCGATTTAAGAATACCCAATTGACTGCACCCCAATCAGACCCCTAATTGAAGAAACGAGCTTCAGCTTGAACCCTAATCTCCACAGAGAGAGAGAGAGAGAGAGAGAGAGAGAGAGAGAGAGAGAGAGAGAGAGAGAGAGAGAGAACAACTACAGAGTACATACACATACATCATCTCAATTTCTGCACATACAAAATCTCAATCCCTGCAAATAGATACAAATGAAGAGGTTAAAATTAAAAGTAATACCTGATAATATCCCTAATTGAGCTCGATTTGATAATCCCCAATGATTGCACCCCACTCAGACCCCTAATTGAAGAAACGAGCTTCAACTTGAACCCTAATCTCCAGCTTCAGCTTGAACCCTAATCTCTAGCTGCGTCGCCGAGGTGTGAGGTGTGTGTTTGTGTTAGAGACAGTGTGTAAAGTGAATATGTATCAGTGGGTATGTTCAATTATTTCATCACATAAACGCGGCAAATTGTCCCGCTTCTCACACCCCAAAAGCAATCGGTCTCCCTTCTTTCACACACCTTTTTTTCAGTTTTTAATTTTTAATTTTTATTTATATTTTAATTAATTTGTTTATTCAAAACACACCATTTACACATATTTTATAATTGACAATATTTTGACTAAAATTTACACATATTTTATAATTGAAAAAAAAATTATAACATTAAAAAGTACATCTAGTATATTTTAAAATATAATTGTTTTTCTAAAATAATAAATAACTAATTTTTAATATTTTGTCAAAGATTTAGTCAATTTGACTTCTTGAAAACCAAAACGGACATGTAATTTGGGACTGAGGGAATATATTTTAATATAATGATAAATTAATATTTTTAAATAATAAAATATATTAGTTTAATTTTGTGTGAAATAGTATTTTTAAAATTTTATTTAATTAATTTTCATTTAATTTTATTAGCATGACATATTTTAAAATTATTTAAATAACTAAATTTTATTCACCTTACCACTGACTTTGCGTTAAAATGTTTATTTATATATCTTTTTGGACTTTGTTTATTTTATGATCACTAATTGTTCACTTTAAAATTTTTAATTAAAATACATTTAGTTAGCATATTGAGGCCACACATTTTAATTTTAGTGTCTGCAATGTTCAACGTTCTATAGCTAGGAGACACCCTGTATACTACATAGTCAGCAACATCACAAAGACCAGTGGTTGCAGTAGATAAAATTTTTGGAGCTATGTACAACATTTTTCAGTGTCATCACACATTTGACCGTTGCGTTAAGTGCATCTATGGGTGTGAGTTTTTGACGAATTCTCAAAGGGTGTTAGTACACGGAATTTCTTGAAAATATCCCCGGGCGTTCTTTTGATATTTTCACATAAATGGGTCCCTATGGATATATGAATTTGGTCACGACCATATTGGGGCAATCGGGACTGAATGTAGCAGATATAATGAAGTTCGAGTTTTGACGATTCTCAAAGGGGTGTACCACGGTTTTCTGAAAATTTCCCCGGAGTTTTCTTTGATATTTTCACATAAATGGGTCCTTATGGATATTGAATTTGGTCACGACCATATTGGGGCGTCGGGACTGAATCGTAGCAGATATAATGAAGTTCGAGTTTTTGACGAATTCTCAAAAGGGTTAGTACAAGATTTCTGAAAATATTCCGGGCAGTTTCTTTATATTTTCATATAAATGGGTCCCTATGGATATATGAATTTGGTCACACAATTTGGGCGTCGGGACTGAATCGAGCAGATATAATGAAGTTCGAGTTTTTGACGAATTCTCAAAGGGGTTAGTACACGGGAATTTCTTGAAATATCCCCGGCAGTTTCTTTGATATTTTCACATAAATGGGTCCCTATGGATATTGAATTTGGTCACGACCATATTTGGGGACTTCGGGACTGAATAGAAGCGATATAATGAAGTTCGAGTTTTTGACGAATTCTAAAGGGGTTAGTACACCAGTTTCACTGAAAATTTCACCGGGAAGTTTCTTTTGATATTTTCACATAAATGGGTCCCTATGGATTATGAATTTGGTCACCACCATATTTGGGGCGGTCCGGACTGACATCGTAGCAGATATAATGAAGTTCAGTTTTTGACGAATTCTCAAAGGGTTAGTATACCGGGAATTTCTTGAAAATATCCCCGGGCAGTTTCTTTTGATATTTTCATAATGGGTCCCTATGGATATGAATTTGGTCACGACCATATTGGGGCAGTCGGGACTGATAGAGCAGATATAATGAAGTTCGAGTTTTTGACGAATTCTCAAAGGGTTGTACACAATAGTTTCATGAACATTTCACCGGGAAGTTTCTTTTGATTTTCACCATAAATGGGTCCTATGGATATATGAATTTGGTCACGACCATATTTGAGGCAGTCGGGACTGATAGAAGCAGATATAATGAAGTTCGAGTTTTTGACGAATTTTCAAAGGGGTTAGTACATAGGAATTTCATGAAAATTTCACCGGAAGTTTCTTTTGTATTTTCACATAAATGGGTCCCTATGGTATATGAATTTGTCACCGACCAATATTTGGGGCGGTCGACTGAATCGTAGCAGATATAATGAAGTTCGAGTTTTTGACGAATTCTCAAAGGGGTTAGTCACGGGAATTTCTTGAAAATATCCCCGGGCAGTTTCTTTTGATATTTTCACATAAATGGGTCCCATGGATATATAATTTGGTCACGACCATATTGGGGCAGTCGGGACTGAATGAGCAGATATAATGAAGTTCGAGTTTTTGACGAATTTTCAAAGGGGTTAGACACAATAGTTCATGAAATTTCACCGGCAGTTTCTTTTGATATTTCACATAAATGGTCCCTATGGCTATTGAATTTTGGTCACGACATATTTGGGGCGTCGGGACTGAATCGAGCAGATATAATGAAGTTCGAGTTTTGACGAATTTTCAAAGGGTTAGTTACACAATGTTTCAGAACTTTCCCCGGAGTTTCTTGTATTTCACATAAATGGGTCCTATGGATATATGAATTTGGTCACGACATATTGGGCAGTCGGATAATCGTACCGAATTATGAATTCGGTACGACCATATTTGGGGCATCGGGTTGAATCGAAGATATTAATGAAGTTCGAGTTTTTGACGAATTCTCAAAGGGGTTAGTACCGAGGAATTTCTTGAAAATTCACCCGGCAGTTTCTTTGATATTTTCACATAAATGGGTCCCTATGATATATGAATTTGATCACGCCATATTTGGGGCGGTCCGGACTGAATCGTAGCAGGTATAATGAAGTTCGAGTTTTGACGAATTCTCAAAGGGGTTAGTACACGGGAATTTCTTGAAATAATCCCCGGGCAGTTTCTTTTGATATTTTCACATAATGGGTCCCTATGGATATATGAATTTGGTCACGACCATATTGGGGCGTCGGGACTGAATAGCAGCAGATATAATGAAGTTCGAGTTTTTGACGAATTTTCCAAAGGGGTTAGTACACGGAATTTCTGAAACATATTCCGGGCAGTTTCTTTTGATATTTTCACATAAATGGGTCCCTTGGATAATGAATTTGGTCACGACCCATATTGGGGCAGTCGGGACTGAATCGTAGCAGATATAATGAAGTTCGAGTTTTTGACGAATTCTCAAAGGGGAATAACGGAATTTTTTTGAAAATTTCCCCGGGAGTTTCTTTTGATATTTTCACATAAATGGGTCCCTAGGATATATATTGGTCACGACCATATTTGGGGCGGTCGGGACTGAATAGAGCAGATATAATGAAGTTCGAGTTTTGACGAATTCTCAAAGGGGTTAGTACACGGGAATTTCTCTGAAAATATCCCCGGGCAGTTTCTTTTGATATTTTCACATAAATGGGTCCCTATGGATATATGATTTGGTCACGACCCCTATTGGGGCAGTCGGGACTGATCGCAGATATAATGAAGTTCGAGTTTTTGACGAATTCTCAAAGGGGTTAGTACAAGAATTTCATTAAAATTTCACCGCGGAAGTTTCTTTTAATATTTTCACATAAATGGGTCCCATGGATATATGAATTTGGTCACGACCATATTTGGGGCAGTCGGGACTGAATCGTAGCAGATATAATGAAGTTCAGTTTTTGACGAATTCTCAAAGGGGTTAGTACACGGAATTTCTGAAAATATCCCCGGGCATTTTCTTTTGATATTTTCACATAAATGGGTCCCTATGGATATATGAATTTGGTCACGACCCATATTTGGGGCTGTCGGGACTTATAGAGCAGATTAATGAAGTTCGTTTTTACGAATTCTAAAGGGTTAGTACACGGGATTTCTGAAAATTTCACGGGCAGTTTCTTTTGATATTTTCACATAAATGGGTCCCTATGGATATATGAATTTGGTACAAAACCTATTTGGGGCGGTCGGGACTGAATAGGGCAGATTAATGAAGTTCGAGTTTTTGACGAATTCTCAAAGGGTTTAGTACCAGGAATTTCTTGAATATATCCCCGGGCAGTTTCTTTTAATATTTTCCTCATAATGGGTCCCTATGGATATATGAATTTGGTTACGACCATATTGGGGCAATCGGGACTGAATCGAAACATATAATGAAGTTCGAGTTTTTGACGAATTCTCAAAGGGTTAGTACACAGGAATTTCATGAAAATTTCACCCGGAAGTTTCTTTTGATATTTTCACATAATGGGTCCCTAGTATATATGAATTTGGTCACGACCCCTATTTGGGGCGGTCGGACTGAATCGTAGCAGAATAATGAAGTTCGAGTTTTTGACGAATTCTAAGGGGTTAGTACACGGAATTTCTGAAACATTCCCCGGCAGTTTCTTTTGATATTTTCACATAAATGGGTCCCTATGGATATTGAATTTGGTCACGACCATATTGGGCGTCGGGACTGAATAGAGCAGATATAATGAAGTTCGAGTTTTGACGAATTTCAAAGGGTTAGTACACGGAATAGTTTCTGAAAATTTCCCGGGAAGTTTCTTTTGATATTTTCACATAAATGGGTCCTATGGATATATGAATTTGGTCACGACCCATTTGGGGCAGTCGGGACTGAATCTAGCCGATATAATGAAATTCGGTTTTTGACGAATTTTCCAAGGGTTAGTACACAGGAATTTTTGAAAATTTCCCGGGCAGTTTTTTTGTATTTCACATAAATGGGTCCCTATGGATATATGAATTTGGTCACGACCATATTTGGGGGCGTCGGACTGAATGGCAGCCGATATAATGAAGTTCGAGTTTTTGCGAATTCTCAAAGGGTTAGTACACGGGAATTTCTTGAAACATATCCCCGGGCAGTTTCTTTTATATTTCTACATAAAGGGTCCCTATGGATATTGAATTTGGTCACGACCATATTTGGGCCGTCGGGACTGAATAGGAGCAGATATAATGAAGTTCGAGTTTTGACGAATCTTCAAAGGGGTTGTACACAATATTTCTGAAATATCACCGGGGCAGTTCTTTTGATATTTTCACATAAAGGGTCCTATGGATATATGAATTTGGTCACTACCATATTTGGGGCAGTCGGGACTGATCGTAGCAGATATAATGAATTCGAGTTTTGACGAATTTTCAAAGGGTACACAAATTTTTTGAAAATTCCCGCGGAAGTTTCTTTGATATTTCCATAAATGGGTCCCTATGGATATATGAATTTGGTCACCGACCATATTTGGGGCGGTCGGGACGAATAGGAGCAATATAATGAAGTTCGAGTTTTTGACGAATTCTCAAAGGGTTAGTACAGGGAATTTCTTGAAAATATCCCGGGCAGTTTTTTTGATATTTCCATAAATGGGTCCCTATGGTATGAATTGGTCACGACCATTTTGGGGCAGTCGGGACTGAATAGAAGCCGATATAATAGTTCGAGTTTTTGACGAATTCTCAAGGGTTCGTCAAAATTTTCATGAAAATTTCACCGGGAGTTTCTTTTATATTTTCACATTAATGGGTCCCTATGGCTATATGAATTTGGTCACGACCATATTTGGGGCAGTCGGGACTGATATAGAAGATATAATGAAGTTCGACGTTTTTGACGAATTCTCAAAGGGGTAGTACAAGAATTTCATGAAAATTCCCCGGGTTTCTTTTATATTTTCACATAAATGGGTTACCCTATGGATATATGAATTGGTCACGACCAATTTGGGGCAGTCGGGGACTGAAAGTGAGCAATATAATGAAGTTCGAGTTTTTACGAATTCTAAAGGGTTAGTACACGGGAATTTCTTGAAAATTCCGGGCAGTTTCTTTTGATATTTTCACATAAATGGGTCCCTATGGATATATGAATTTGGTCACGAACATTTTGGGGCTGGTCGGGACTGAATAAGCGATATAATGAAGTTCAGTTTACGAATTCTGCAAAGGGGTTTTAGTACAGGGATTTCATGAAACATTCCCGGGCAGTTCTTTTGATATTTTCACATAAATGGGTCCTATGGATATATGAATTTGGTCACACCATATTGGGGCGTCGGGACTGAATAGGAGCAGATATAATGAAGTTCAAGTTTTTGACGAATTTTCAAAGGGATAGTACACGGGAATTTCTTGAATAATTCACGGGCAGTTTCTTTAATATTTTCACATAATGGGTCCCTATGGATATATGAATTTGGTCACGACCATTTGGGCAGTCGGACTGAATCGTAGCAGATATATGAAGTTCGAGTTTTGACGAATTCTTCCAAAGGGTTAGTACATGGAATTTCATGAAATTTCCCCGGGCAGTTTCTTTGATATTTTCACATAAATGGGTCCCTATGGATATATGAATTTTGTCACGACCCAATTTGGGGGTCCGGGGACTGTAGCAGATATAATGAAGTTCGAGTTTTTGACGAATTCTCAAAGGGTTAGTACACGGGAATTTCTTGAAAATATCCCCGGGCAGTTTTTTTGCTATTTCACATAAATGGGTCCCTATGGTATATGAATTTGGTCACGACCAAATTTGGGGCGAGTCGGGACTAGAGCAGATATAATGAAGTTCGAGGTTTTGACGACTTTTCAAAGGGGTTAGTACACGGATATTCTGAAAATTTCACCAGGAGTTTCTTTTGCATATTTTCACATAAATGGGTCCCTATGGATCTATGAATTTGTCACGACCATATTTGGGGCGTCGGGACTGAATCGTAGCAGATATAATGAAGTTCGAGTTTTTGACGGAATTCTCAAAGGGTTAGTAATATCGAAATTTCCCGAGTTTCTTTGATATTTTCACATAAAGGGTCCTATGGATATAGAATTGGTACGGACCATTTGGGGCGTCGGGACTGTGTACAGTTATGAATTGTCGACCTATTTGGGGATCGGCTGAATGACAGATATAATGAAGTTCGAGTTTTGACGAATTCTCAAAGGGTTAGTACAGGGAATTTCTTGAAACTCACCCGGCAGTTTCTTTTGATATTTTCACATAATGGGTCCCTATGATATATGAATTTGGTTACGACCATATTTGGGGCAATCGGGACGGAATCGACAGCTATAATGAAGTTCGAGTTTTGACGAATTCTCAAAGGGGTTAGTACACGGAATTTCATGAAAAATTCACCCGGAAGTTTCTTTTGATATTTTCACATAAATGGGTCCCTATGGGATATATGAATTTTCACGACCATATTGGGGCAGTGGGACTGAATCGTAGCAGATATAATGAAGTTCGAGTTTTTGACGAATTCTCAAAGGGGTTAGTTACCATATTTTGAAACTTCCCAGGCAGTTTTCTTGATATTTTCACAAAATGGGTCCCTTTGGATATATGAATTTGGTCACGACCATATTTGGGCGTCGGACTGAATCGTAGCAGATTATGAAAGTTCGAGTTTTTGACGAATTCTCAAAGGGGTTAGTACACGGGAATTTTTGAAAATATCCCCGGGAAGTTCTTTTGATATTTTCACATAAATGGGTCCTATGGATATATGAATTTGGTTACGACCATATTTGGGCGGTCGGGACTGAATAGTAGCCAGATATAATGAAGTTCGAGTTTTTGACGAATTCTCAAAGGGTTAGTACACGGGAATTTCTGAAACTATCCCGGGCGTTTCTTTTGATATTTTCACATAAAATGGGTCCCTATGGATATATGAATTTGGTACGCCCAATTCGGGGCATCGGGGACTGAATACAGATATAATGAAGTTCGAGTTTTTGACGGAATTCTCAAAGGGTTAGTACACAAAGTTTCATGAAATTTCACCCGGAAGTTTCTTTTGATATTTTCACATAAATGGGTCCCTTATGTTATGAATTTTATCCAGACCATATTTGGGCGTCCGGACTGAATCGGCCAGATATAATAAAGTTCGAGTTTTTGA
>NC_030383.2:20359543-20428012 GCF_001625215.2 Daucus carota subsp. sativus
ATCGTAGCAGATATAATGAAGTTCGAGTTTTTGACGAATTTCAAATGGGTTAGTACACGGGAATTTCTTGAAAATATCCCCGGGCAGTTTCTTTTGATATTTTTCACATAAATGGGTCCCTATGGATATATGAATTTGGTCACGACCATATTTGGGGCAGTCGGGACTGAATACGAGCAGATATAATGAATCGAGTTCGAGTTTTTGACGAATTCTCAAAGGGGTTAGTACACAGGAGTTTCTTGAAAATTTCACCGGGAAGTTTCTTTTGATATTTTCACATAAATGGGTCCCTATGGATATATGAATTTGGTCACGACCATATTTGGGGCAGTCGGGACTGAATAGGAGCAGATATAATGAAGTTCGAGTTTTTGACGAATTCTCAAAGGGTTAGTACACAGGATTTCATTGAAAATTTCACCGGGCAGTTTCTTTTGATATTTTCACATAAATGGGTCCCTATGGATATGAATTTGGTCACGACCATATTTGGGGCAGTCGGGACTGAATCGTAGCAGATATAATGAAGTTCGAGTTTTTGACGAATTCTCAAAGGGGTTAGTACACGGGAATTTCTTGAAAATATCCCCGGGCAGTTTCTTTTGATATTTTCACATAAATGGGTCCCTATGGATATATGAATTTGGTCACGACCATATTTGGGGCAGTCGGGACTGAATCGAGCAGATATAATGAAGTTCGAGT
Organism: Daucus carota subsp. sativus; assembly: GCF_001625215.2. NCBI lineage: Eukaryota > Viridiplantae > Streptophyta > Magnoliopsida > Apiales > Apiaceae > Daucus > Daucus carota. The sequence continues at coordinate 20,360,252 of NC_030383.2, forward strand.
TTTTGACGAATTTCTCAAAGGGGTTAGTACACGGGAATTTCTTGAAAATATCCCCGGGCAGTTTCTTTTGATATTTTCACATAAATGGGTCCCTATGGATATATGAATTTGGTCACGACCATATTTGGGGCAGTCGGGACTGAATAGGAGCAGATATAATGAAGTTCGAGTTTTTGACGAATTCTCAAAGGGGTTAGTACACGGGATTTCATGAAAATTTCACCGGGCAGTTTCTTTTGATATTTTCACATAAATGGGTCCCTATGGATATATGAATTTGGTCACGACCATATTTGGGGCAGTCGGGACTGAATCGTAGCAGATATAATGAAGTTCGAGTTTTTGACGAATTCTCAAAGGGGTTAGTACACGGGAATTCTTGAAAATATCCCGGGCAGTTTCTTTTGATATTTTCACATAAATGGGTCCCTATGGATATATGAATTTGGTCACGACCATATTTGGGCAGTCAGTCGGGACTGAATCGTAGCAGAGATAATGAAGTTCGAGTTTTTGACGAATTCTCAAAGGGGTTAGTACACGGGAATTTCTTGAAAATATCCCCGGGCAGTTTCTTTTGATATTTTCACATAAATGGGTCCCTATGGATATATGAATTTGGTCACGACCATATTTGGGGCAGTCGGGACTGAATCGTAGCAGATATAATGAAGTTCGAGTTTTTGACGAATTTCAAAGGGGTTAGTACACGGAATTTCTTGAAATTTCCCCGGGCAGTTTCTTTTGATATTTTCACATAAATGGGTCCCTATGGATATATGAATTTGGTCACGACCATATTTGGGGCAGTCGGGACTGAATCGTAGCAGATATAATGAAGTTCGAGTTTTTGACGAATTCTCAAAGGGGTTAGTACACGGGAATTTCTTGAAAATATCCCCGGGCAGTTTCTTTTGATATTTTCACATAAATGGGTCCCTATGGATATATGAATTTGGTCACGACCATATTTGGGGCAGTCGGGACTGAATCGTAGCAGATATAATGAAGTTCGAGTTTTTGACGAATTCTCAAAGGGGTTAGTACACGGGAATTTCTTGAAAATATCCCCGGGCAGTTTCTTTTGATATTTTCACATAAATGGGTCCCTATGGATATATGAATTGGTCAACACCATATTTGGGGCAGTCGGGACTGAATCGTAGCAGATATAATGAAGTTCGAGTTTTTGACGAATTCTCAAAGGGGTTAGTACACGGGAATTTCTTGAAAATATCCCCGGGCAGTTTCTTTTGATATTTTCACATAAATGGGTCCCTATGGATATATGAATTTGGTCACGACCATATTTGGGGCAGTCGGGACTGAATCGTAGCAGATATAATGAAGTTCGAGTTTTTGACGAATTCTCAAAGGGGTTAGTACACGGGAATTTCTTGAAAATATCCCCGGGCAGTTTCTTTTGATATTTTCACATAAATGGGTCCTATGGATATATGAATTTGGTCACGACCATATTTGGGGCAGTCGGGACTGAATCGTAGCAGATATAATGAAGTTCGAGTTTTTGACGAATTCTCAAAGGGGTTAGTACACGGGATTTCATGAAAATTTCCCGGGCAGTTTCTTTTGATATTTTCACATAAATGGGTCCCTATGGATATATGAATTTGGTCACGACCATATTTGGGGCAGTCGGGACTGAATCGTAGCAGATATAATGAAGTTCGAGTTTTTGACGAATTCTCAAAGGGGTTAGTACACGGGAATTTCTTGAAATATTCCCGGGCAGTTTCTTTTGATATTTTCACATAAATGGGTCCCTATGGATATATGAATTTGGTCACGACCATATTTGGGGCAGTCGGGACTGAATACGAGCAGATATAATGAAGTTCGAGTTTTGACGAATTCTCAAAGGGGTTAGTACACAGGAGTTTCATGAAAATTTCCCGGGCAGTTTCTTTTGATATTTTCACATAAATGGGTCCCTATGGATATATGAATTTGGTCACGACCATATTTGGGGCAGTCGGGACTGAATCGTAGCAGATATAATGAAGTTCGAGTTTTTGACGAATTCTCAAAGGGGTTAGTACACGGAATTTCTTGAAAATATCCCCGGGCAGTTTCTTTTGATATTTTCACATAAATGGGTCCCTATGGATATATGAATTTGGTCACGACCATATTTGGGGCAGTCGGGACTGAATCGTAGCAGATATAATGAAGTTCGAGTTTTTGACGAATTCTCAAAGGGGTTAGTACACGGGAATTTCTTGAAATATCCCCGGGCAGTTTCTTTTGATATTTTCACATAAATGGGTCCCTATGGATATATGAATTTGGTCACGACCATATTTGGGCAGTCGGGACTGAATCGTAGCAGATATAATGAAGTTCGAGTTTTTGACGAATTCTCAAAGGGGTAGTACACGGGATTTCTTGAAAATATCCCCGGGCAGTTTCTTTTGATATTTTCACATAAATGGGTCCCTATGGATATATGAATTTGGTCACGACCATATTTGGGGCAGTCGGGACTGAATCGAGCAGATATAATGAAGTTCGAGTTTTTGACGAATTCTCAAAGGGGTTAGTACACGGGAATTTCTTGAAAATATCCCGGGCAGTTTCTTTTGATATTTTCACATAAATGGGTCCCTATGGATATACGAATTTGGTCACGACCATATTTGGGGCAGTCGGGACTGAATAGGGGCAGATATAATGAAGTTCGAGTTTTTGACGAATTCTCAAAGGGTTAGTACACGGAGTTTCATGAAAATTCACCGGGCAAGTTTCTTTTGATATTTTCACATAAATGGGTCCCTATGGATATATGAATTTGGTCACGACCATATTTGGGGCAGTCGGGACTGAATCGTAGCAGATATAATGAAGTTCGAGTTTTTGACGAATTCTCAAAGGGGTTAGTACACGGGAATTTCTTGAAAATATCCCCGGGCAGTTTCTTTTGATATTTTCACATAAATGGGTCCCTATGGATATATGAATTTGGTCACGACCATATTTGGGGCAGTCGGGACTGAATCGTAGCAGATATAATGAAGTTCGAGTTTTTGACGAATTCTCAAAGGGGTTAGTACACGGGAATTTCTTGAAAATATCCCCGGGCAGTTTCTTTTGATATTTTCACATAAATGGGTCCCTATGGATATATGAATTTGGTCACGACCATATTTGGGGCAGTCGGGACTGAATCGTAGCAGATATAATGAAGTTCGAGTTTTTGACGAATTCTCAAAGGGGTTAGTACACGGGTTTCTTGAAAATATCCCGGGCAGTTTCTTTTGATATTTTCACATAAATGGGTCCCTATGGATATATGAATTTGGTCACGACCATATTTGGGGCAGTCGGGACTGAATCGAGCAGATATAATGAAGTTCGAGTTTTTGACGAATTCTCAAAGGGGTTAGTACACAGGAGTTTCATGAAAATTTCCCGGGAAGTTTCTTTTGATATTTTCACATAAATGGGTCCCTATGGATATATGAATTTGGTCACGACCATATTTGGGGCAGTCGGGACTGAATCGTAGCAGATATAATGAAGTTCGAGTTTTTGACGAATTCTAAGGGGTTAGTACACGGGAATTTCTTGAAAATTTCCCCGGGCAGTTTCTTTTGATATTTTCACATAAATGGGTCCCTATGGATATATGAATTTGGTCACGACCATATTTGGGGCAGTCGGGACTGAATCGTAGCAGATATAATGAAGTTCGAGTTTTTGACGAATTCTCAAAGGGGTTAGTACACGGGAATTTCTTGAAAATATCCCCGGGCAGTTTCTTTTGATATTTTCACATAAATGGGTCCCTATGGATATATGAATTTGGTCACGACCATATTTGGGGCAGTCGGGACTGAATACGAGCAGATATAATGAAGTTCGAGTTTTTGACGAATTCTCAAAGGGGTTAGTACACGGGAATTTCTTGAAAATTTCACCGGGCAGTTTCTTTTGATATTTTCACACATAAATGGGTCCCTATGGATATATGAATTTGGTCACGACCATATTTGGGGCAGTCGGGACTGAATCGGAGCAGATAATGAAGTTCGAGTTTTTGACGAATTCTCAAAGGGGTTAGTACACGGGAATTTCTTGAAAATATCCCCGGGCAGTTTCTTTTGATATTTTCACATAAATGGGTCCCTATGGATATATGAATTTGGTCACGACCATATTTGGGGCAGTCGGGACTGAATCGTAGCAGATATAATGAAGTTCGAGTTTTTGACGAATTCTCAAAGGGGTTAGTACACGGGAATTTCTTGAAAATATCCCGGGCACTTTCTTTTGATATTTTCACATAAATGGGTCCCTATGGATATATGAATTTGGTCACGACCATATTTGGGGCAGTCGGGACTGAATCGTAGCAGATATAATGAAGTTCGAGTTTTTGACGAATTCTCAAGGGGTTAGTACACGGGAATTTCTTGAAAATATCCCGGGCAGTTTCTTTTGATATTTTCACATAAATGGGTCCCTATGGATATATGAATTTGGTCACGACCATATTTGGGGCAGTCGGGACTGAATCGAGCAGATATAATGAAGTTCGAGTTTTTGACGAATTCTCAAAGGGGTTAGTACACAGGAATTTCTTGAAAATTTCACCGGGAAGTTTCTTTTGATATTTTCACATAAATGGGTCCCTATGGATATATGAATTTGGTCACGACCATATTTGGGGCAGTCGGGACTGAATAGGAGCAGATATAATGAAGTTCGAGTTTTTGACGAATCTCAAAGGGGTTAGTACACGGAGTTTCATGAAAATTTCACCCGGGCAGTTTCTTTTGATATTTTCACATAAATGGGTCCCTATGGATATATGAATTTGGTCACGACCATATTTGGGGCAGTCGGGACTGAATCGTAGCAGATATAATGAAGTTCGAGTTTTTGACGAATTCTCAAAGGGGTTAGTACACGGGAATTTCTTGAAAATATCCCCGGGCAGTTTCTTTTGATATTTTCACATAAATGGGTCCCTATGGATATATGAATTTGGTCACGACCATATTTGGGGCAGTCGGGACTGAATCGTAGCAGATAAAATGAAGTTCGAGTTTTTGACGAATTCTCAAAGGGGTTAGTACACGGGAATTTCTTGAAAATATCCCCGGGCAGTTTCTTTTGATATTTTCACATAAATGGGTCCCTATGGATATATGAATTTGGTCACGACCATATTTGGGGCAGTCGGGACTGAATCGTAGCAGATATAATGAAGTTCGAGTTTTTGACGAATTCTCAAAGGGGTTAGTACACGGGAATTTCTTGAAAATATCCCCGGGCAGTTTCTTTTGATATTTTCACATAAATGGGTCCCTATGGATATATGAATTTGGTCACGACCATATTTGGGGCAGTCGGGACTGAATACGAGCAGATATAATGAAGTTCGAGTTTTTGACGAATTCTCAAAGGGGTTAGTACACGGAGTTTCATGAAAATTTCACGGGAAGTTTCTTTTGATATTTTCACATAAATGGGTCCCTATGGATATATGAATTTGGTCACGACCATATTTGGGGCAGTCGGGACTGAATCGTAGCAGATATAATGAAGTTCGAGTTTTTGACGAATTCTCAAAGGGGTTAGTACACGGGAATTTCTTGAAAATATCCCCGGGCAGTTTCTTTTGATATTTTCACATAAATGGGTCCCTATGGATATATGAATTTGGTCACGACCATATTTGGGGCAGTCGGGACTGAATCGTAGCAGATATAATGAAGTTCGAGTTTTTGACGAATTCTCAAAGGGGTTAGTACACGGGAATTTCTTGAAAATATCCCCGGGCAGTTTCTTTTGATATTTTCACATAAATGGGTCCCTATGGATATATGAATTTGGTCACGACCATATTTGGGGCAGTCGGGACTGAATCGTAGCAGATATAATGAAGTTCGAGTTTTTGACGAATTCTCAAAGGGGTTAGTACACGGGAATTTCTTGAAAATATCCCCGGGCAGTTTCTTTTGATATTTTCACATAAATGGGTCCCTATGGATATATGAATTTGGTCACGACCATATTTGGGGCAGTCGGGACTGAATACGAGCAGATATAATGAAGTTCGAGTTTTTGACGAATTCTCAAAGGGGTTAGTACACAGGAATTTCATGAAAATTCACCGGGAAGTTTCTTTTGATATTTTCACATAAATGGGTCCCTATGGATATATGAATTTGGTCACGACCATATTTGGGGCAGTCGGGACTGAATCGTAGCAGATATAATGAAGTTCGAGTTTTTGACGAATTCTCAAAGGGGTTAGTACACGGGAATTTCTTGAAAATTTCACCGGGCAGTTTCTTTTGATATTTTCACATAAATGGGTCCCTATGGATATATGAATTTGGTCACGACCATATTTGGGGCAGTCGGGACTGAATCGTAGCAGATATAATGAAGTTCGAGTTTTTGACGAATTCTCAAAGGGGTTAGTACACGGGAATTTCTTGAAAATATCCCCGGGCAGTTTCTTTTGATATTTTCACATAAATGGGTCCCTATGGATATATGAATTTGGTCACGACCATATTTGGGGCAGTCGGGACTGAATCGTAGCAGATATAATGAAGTTCGAGTTTTTGACGAATTCTCAAAGGGGTTAGTACACGGGAATTTCTTGAAAATATCCCCGGGCAGTTTCTTTTGATATTTTCACATAAATGGGTCCCTATGGATATATGAATTTGGTCACGACCATATTTGGGGCAGTCGGGACTGAATCGTAGCAGATATAATGAAGTTCGAGTTTTTGACGAATTCTCAAAGGGGTTAGTACACGGGAATTTCTTGAAAATATCCCCGGGCAGTTTCTTTTGATATTTTCACATAAATGGGTCCCTATGGATATATGAATTTGGTCACGACCATATTTGGGGCAGTCGGGACTGAATCGAGCAGATATAATGAAGTTCGAGTTTTTGACGAATTCTCAAAGGGGTTAGTACACAGGAATTTCTTGAAAATTTCACCGGGAAGTTTCTTTTGATATTTTCACATAAATGGGTCCCTATGGATATATGAATTTGGTCACGACCATATTTGGGGCAGTCGGGACTGAATCGTAGCAGATATAATGAAGTTCGAGTTTTTGACGAATTCTCAAAGGGGTTAGTACACGGGAATTTCTTGAAAATATCCCCGGGCAGTTTCTTTTGATATTTTCACATAAATGGGTCCCTATGGATATATGAATTTGGTCACGACCATATTTGGGGCAGTCGGGACTGAATCGTAGCAGATATAATGAAGTTCGAGTTTTTGACGAATTCTCAAAGGGGTTAGTACACGGGAATTTCTTGAAAATATCCCCGGGCAGTTTCTTTTGATATTTTCACATAAATGGGTCCCTATGGATATATGAATTTGGTCACGACCATATTTGGGGCAGTCGGGACTGAATCGTAGCAGATATAATGAAGTTCGAGTTTTTGACGAATTCTCAAAGGGGTTAGTACACGGGAATTTCTTGAAAATATCCCCGGGCAGTTTCTTTTGATATTTTCACATAAATGGGTCCCTATGGATATATGAATTTGGTCACGACCATATTTGGGGCAGTCGGGACTGAATCGAGCAGATATAATGAAGTTCGAGTTTTTGACGAATTCTCAAAGGGGTTAGTACACAGGAATTTCATGAAAATTTCCCGGGCAGTTTCTTTTGATATTTTCACATAAATGGGTCCCTATGGATATATGAATTTGGTCACGACCATATTTGGGGCAGTCGGGACTGAATCGTAGCAGATATAATGAAGTTCGAGTTTTTGACGAATTCTCAAAGGGGTTAGTACACGGGAATTTCTTGAAAACATTCCCGGGCAGTTTCTTTTGATATTTTCACATAAATGGGTCCCTATGGATATATGAATTTGGTCACGACCATATTTGGGGCAGTCGGGACTGAATCGTAGCAGATATAATGAAGTTCGAGTTTTTGACGAATTCTCAAAGGGGTTAGTACACGGGAATTTCTTGAAAATATCCCCGGGCAGTTTCTTTTGATATTTTCACATAAATGGGTCCCTATGGATATATGAATTTGGTCACGACCATATTTGGGGCAGTCGGGACTGAATCGTAGCAGATATAATGAAGTTCGAGTTTTTGACGAATTCTCAAAGGGGTTAGTACACGGGAATTTCTTGAAAATATCCCCGGGCAGTTTCTTTTGATATTTTCACATAAATGGGTCCCTATGGATATATGAATTTGGTCACGACCATATTTGGGGCAGTCGGGACTGAATCGTAGCAGATATAATGAAGTTCGAGTTTTTGACGAATTCTCAAAGGGGTTAGTACACGGGAATTTCTTGAAAATATCCCCGGGCAGTTTCTTTTGATATTTTCACATAAATGGGTCCCTATGGATATATGAATTTGGTCACGACCATATTTGGGGCAGTCGGGACTGAATCGTAGCAGATATAATGAAGTTCGAGTTTTTGACGAATTCTCAAAGGGGTTAGTACACGGGAATTTCTTGAAAATATCCCCGGGCAGTTTCTTTTGATATTTTCACATAAATGGGTCCCTATGGATATATGAATTTGGTCACGACCATATTTGGGGCAGTCGGGACTGAATCGAGCAGATATAATGAAGTTCGAGTTTTTGACGAATTCTCAAAGGGGTTAGTACACGGGAATTTCTTGAAAATATCCCCGGGCAGTTTCTTTTGATATTTTCACATAAATGGGTCCCTATGGATATATGAATTTGGTCACGACCATATTTGGGGCAGTCGGGACTGAATCGTAGCAGATATAATGAAGTTCGAGTTTTTGACGAATTCTCAAAGGGGTTAGTACACGGGAATTTCTTGAAAATTTCCCGGGCAGTTTCTTTTGATATTTTCACATAAATGGGTCCCTATGGATATATGAATTTGGTCACGACCATATTTGGGGCAGTCGGGACTGAATCGTAGCAGATATAATGAAGTTCGAGTTTTTGACGAATTCTCAAAGGGGTTAGTACACGGGAATTTCTTGAAAATATCCCCGGGCAGTTTCTTTTGATATTTTCACATAAATGGGTCCCTATGGATATATGAATTTGGTCACGACCATATTTGGGGCAGTCGGGACTGAATCGTAGCAGATATAATGAAGTTCGAGTTTTTGACGAATTCTCAAAGGGGTTAGTACACGGGAATTTCTTGAAAATATCCCGGGCAGTTTCTTTTGATATTTTCACATAAATGGGTCCCTATGGATATATGAATTTGGTCACGACCATATTTGGGGCAGTCGGGACTGAATCGTAGCAGATATAATGAAGTTCGAGTTTTTGACGAATTCTCAAAGGGGTTAGTACACGGGAATTTCTTGAAAATATCCCCGGGCAGTTTCTTTTGATATTTTCACATAAATGGGTCCCTATGGATATATGAATTTGGTCACGACCATATTTGGGGCAGTCGGGACTGAATCGTAGCAGATATAATGAAGTTCGAGTTTTTGACGAATTCTCAAAGGGGTTAGTACACGGGAATTTCTTGAAAATATCCCCGGGCAGTTTCTTTTGATATTTTCACATAAATGGGTCCCTATGGATATATGAATTTGGTCACGACCATATTTGGGGCAGTCGGGACTGAATCGTAGCAGATATAATGAAGTTCGAGTTTTTGACGAATTCTCAAAGGGGTTAGTACACGGGAATTTCTTGAAAATATCCCCGGGCAGTTTCTTTTGATATTTTCACATAAATGGGTCCCTATGGATATATGAATTTGGTCACGACCATATTTGGGGCAGTCGGGACTGAATCGTAGCAGATATAATGAAGTTCGAGTTTTTGACGAATTCTCAAAGGGGTTAGTACACGGGAATTTCTTGAAAATATCCCCGGGCAGTTTCTTTTGATATTTTCACATAAATGGGTCCCTATGGATATATGAATTTGGTCACGACCATATTTGGGGCAGTCGGGACTGAATCGAGCAGATATAATGAAGTTCGAGTTTTTGACGAATTCTCAAAGGGGTTAGTACACGGGAATTTCTTGAAAATATCCCCGGGCAGTTTCTTTTGATATTTTCACATAAATGGGTCCCTATGGATATATGAATTTGGTCACGACCATATTTGGGGCAGTCGGGACTGAATCGTAGCAGATATAATGAAGTTCGAGTTTTTGACGAATTCTCAAAGGGGTTAGTACACGGGAATTTCTTGAAAATTCCCGGGCAGTTTCTTTTGATATTTTCACATAAATGGGTCCCTATGGATATATGAATTTGGTCACGACCATATTTGGGGCAGTCGGGACTGAATCGTAGCAGATATAATGAAGTTCGAGTTTTTGACGAATTCTCAAAGGGGTTAGTACACGGGAATTTCTTGAAAATATCCCCGGGCAGTTTCTTTTGATATTTTCACATAAATGGGTCCCTATGGATATATGAATTTGGTCACGACCATATTTGGGGCAGTCGGGACTGAATCGTAGCAGATATAATGAAGTTCGAGTTTTTGACGAATTCTCAAAGGGGTTAGTACACGGGAATTTCTTGAAAATATCCCCGGGCAGTTTCTTTTGATATTTTCACATAAATGGGTCCCTATGGATATATGAATTTGGTCACGACCATATTTGGGGCAGTCGGGACTGAATCGAGCAGATATAATGAAGTTCGAGTTTTTGACGAATTCTCAAAGGGGTTAGTACACGGGAATTTCTTGAAAATTCCCCGGGCAGTTTCTTTTGATATTTTCACATAAATGGGTCCCTATGGATATATGAATTTGGTCACGACCATATTTGGGGCAGTCGGGACTGAATCGTAGCAGATATAATGAAGTTCGAGTTTTTGACGAATTCTCAAAGGGGTTAGTACACGGGAATTTCTTGAAAATATCCCCGGGCAGTTTCTTTTGATATTTTCACATAAATGGGTCCCTATGGATATATGAATTTGGTCACGACCATATTTGGGGCAGTCGGGACTGAATCGTAGCAGATATAATGAAGTTCGAGTTTTTGACGAATTCTCAAAGGGGTTAGTACACGGGAATTTCTTGAAAATATCCCCGGGCAGTTTCTTTTGATATTTTCACATAAATGGGTCCCTATGGATATATGAATTTGGTCACGACCATATTTGGGGCAGTCGGGACTGAATCGTAGCAGATATAATGAAGTTCGAGTTTTTGACGAATTCTCAAAGGGGTTAGTACACGGGAATTTCTTGAAAATATCCCCGGGCAGTTTCTTTTGATATTTTCACATAAATGGGTCCCTATGGATATATGAATTTGGTCACGACCATATTTGGGGCAGTCGGGACTGAATCGAGCAGATATAATGAAGTTCGAGTTTTTGACGAATTCTCAAAGGGGTTAGTACACGGGAATTTCTTGAAAATTCCCCGGGCAGTTTCTTTTGATATTTTCACATAAATGGGTCCCTATGGATATATGAATTTGGTCACGACCATATTTGGGGCAGTCGGGACTGAATCGTAGCAGATATAATGAAGTTCGAGTTTTTGACGAATTCTCAAAGGGGTTAGTACACGGGAATTTCTTGAAAATTTCACCGGGCAGTTTCTTTTGATATTTTCACATAAATGGGTCCCTATGGATATATGAATTTGGTCACGACCATATTTGGGGCAGTCGGGACTGAATCGTAGCAGATATAATGAAGTTCGAGTTTTTGACGAATTCTCAAAGGGGTTAGTACACGGGAATTTCTTGAAAATATCCCCGGGCAGTTTCTTTTGATATTTTCACATAAATGGGTCCCTATGGATATATGAATTTGGTCACGACCATATTTGGGGCAGTCGGGACTGAATCGTAGCAGATATAATGAAGTTCGAGTTTTTGACGAATTCTCAAAGGGGTTAGTACACGGGAATTTCTTGAAAATATCCCGGGCAGTTTCTTTTGATATTTTCACATAAATGGGTCCCTATGGATATATGAATTTGGTCACGACCATATTTGGGGCAGTCGGGACTGAATCGTAGCAGATATAATGAAGTTCGAGTTTTTGACGAATTCTCAAAGGGGTTAGTACACGGGAATTTCTTGAAAATATCCCCGGGCAGTTTCTTTTGATATTTTCACATAAATGGGTCCCTATGGATATATGAATTTGGTCACGACCATATTTGGGGCAGTCGGGACTGAATCGTAGCAGATATAATGAAGTTCGAGTTTTTGACGAATTCTCAAAGGGGTTAGTACACGGAATTTCTTGAAAATTTCCCCGGGCAGTTTCTTTTGATATTTTCACATAAATGGGTCCCTATGGATATATGAATTTGGTCACGACCATATTTGGGGCAGTCGGGACTGAATCGTAGCAGATATAATGAAGTTCGAGTTTTTGACGAATTCTCAAAGGGGTTAGTACACGGGAATTTCTTGAAAATATCCCCGGGCAGTTTCTTTTGATATTTTCACATAAATGGGTCCCTATGGATATATGAATTTGGTCACGACCATATTTGGGGCAGTCGGGACTGAATCGAGCAGATATAATGAAGTTCGAGTTTTTGACGAATTCTCAAAGGGGTTAGTACACGGGAATTTCTTGAAAATATCCCCGGGCAGTTTCTTTTGATATTTTCACATAAATGGGTCCCTATGGATATATGAATTTGGTCACGACCATATTTGGGGCAGTCGGGACTGAATCGTAGCAGATATAATGAAGTTCGAGTTTTTGACGAATTCTCAAAGGGGTTAGTACACGGGAATTTCTTGAAAATATCCCCGGGCAGTTTCTTTTGATATTTTCACATAAATGGGTCCCTATGGATATATGAATTTGGTCACGACCATATTTGGGGCAGTCGGGACTGAATCGTAGCAGATATAATGAAGTTCGAGTTTTTGACGAATTCTCAAAGGGGTTAGTACACGGGAATTTCTTGAAAATATCCCCGGGCAGTTTCTTTTGATATTTTCACATAAATGGGTCCCTATGGATATATGAATTTGGTCACGACCATATTTGGGGCAGTCGGGACTGAATCGTAGCACGGGAATTTCTTGAAAATATCCCCGGGCAGTTTCTTTTGATATTTTCACATAAATGGGTCCCTATGGATATATGAATTTGGTCACGACCATATTTGGGGCAGTCGGGACTGAATCGAGCAGATATAATGAAGTTCGAGTTTTTGACGAATTCTCAAAGGGGTTAGTACACGGGAATTTCTTGAAAATATCCCCGGGCAGTTTCTTTTGATATTTTCACATAAATGGGTCCCTATGGATATATGAATTTGGTCACGACCATATTTGGGGCAGTCGGGACTGAATCGTAGCAGATATAATGAAGTTCGAGTTTTTGACGAATTCTCAAAGGGGTTAGTACACGGAATTTCATGAAAATTTCACCGGGCAGTTTCTTTTGATATTTTCACATAAATGGGTCCCTATGGATATATGAATTTGGTCACGACCATATTTGGGGCAGTCGGGACTGAATCGTAGCAGATATAATGAAGTTCGAGTTTTTGACGAATTCTCAAAGGGGTTAGTACACGGGAATTTCTTGAAAATATCCCCGGGCAGTTTCTTTTGATATTTTCACATAAATGGGTCCCTATGGATATATGAATTTGGTCACGACCATATTTGGGGCAGTCGGGACTGAATCGTAGCAGATATAATGAAGTTCGAGTTTTTGACGAATTCTCAAAGGGGTTAGTACACGGGAATTTCTTGAAAATATCCCCGGGCAGTTTCTTTTGATATTTTCACATAAATGGGTCCCTATGGATATATGAATTTGGTCACGACCATATTTGGGGCAGTCGGGACTGAATCGTAGCAGATATAATGAAGTTCGAGTTTTTGACGAATTCTCAAAGGGGTTAGTACACGGGAATTTCTTGAAAATATCCCCGGGCAGTTTCTTTTGATATTTTCACATAAATGGGTCCCTATGGATATATGAATTTGGTCACGACCATATTTGGGGCAGTCGGGACTGAATCGTAGCAGATATAATGAAGTTCGAGTTTTTGACGAATTCTCAAAGGGGTTAGTACACGGGAATTTCTTGAAAATATCCCCGGGCAGTTTCTTTTGATATTTTCACATAAATGGGTCCCTATGGATATATGAATTTGGTCACGACCATATTTGGGGCAGTCGGGACTGAATCGAGCAGATATAATGAAGTTCGAGTTTTTGACGAATTCTCAAAGGGGTTAGTACACGGGAATTTCTTGAAAATATCCCCGGGCAGTTTCTTTTGATATTTTCACATAAATGGGTCCCTATGGATATATGAATTTGGTCACGACCATATTTGGGGCAGTCGGGACTGAATCGTAGCAGATATAATGAAGTTCGAGTTTTTGACGAATTCTCAAAGGGGTTAGTACACGGGAATTTCATGAAAATTTCACCGGGCAGTTTCTTTTGATATTTTCACATAAATGGGTCCCTATGGATATATGAATTTGGTCACGACCATATTTGGGGCAGTCGGGACTGAATCGTAGCAGATATAATGAAGTTCGAGTTTTTGACGAATTCTCAAAGGGGTTAGTACACGGGAATTTCTTGAAAATATCCCCGGGCAGTTTCTTTTGATATTTTCACATAAATGGGTCCCTATGGATATATGAATTTGGTCACGACCATATTTGGGGCAGTCGGGACTGAATCGTAGCAGATATAATGAAGTTCGAGTTTTTGACGAATTCTCAAAGGGGTTAGTACACGGGAATTTCTTGAAAATATCCCCGGGCAGTTTCTTTTGATATTTTCACATAAATGGGTCCCTATGGATATATGAATTTGGTCACGACCATATTTGGGGCAGTCGGGACTGAATCGTAGCAGATATAATGAAGTTCGAGTTTTTGACGAATTCTCAAAGGGGTTAGTACACGGGAATTTCTTGAAAATATCCCCGGGCAGTTTCTTTTGATATTTTCACATAAATGGGTCCCTATGGATATATGAATTTGGTCACGACCATATTTGGGGCAGTCGGGACTGAATCGAGCAGATATAATGAAGTTCGAGTTTTTGACGAATTCTCAAAGGGGTTAGTACACGGGAATTTCTTGAAAATATCCCCGGGCAGTTTCTTTTGATATTTTCACATAAATGGGTCCCTATGGATATATGAATTTGGTCACGACCATATTTGGGGCAGTCGGGACTGAATCGTAGCAGATATAATGAAGTTCGAGTTTTTGACGAATTCTCAAAGGGGTTAGTACACGGGAATTTCTTGAAAATATCCCCGGGCAGTTTCTTTTGATATTTTCACATAAATGGGTCCCTATGGATATATGAATTTGGTCACGACCATATTTGGGGCAGTCGGGACTGAATCGTAGCAGATATAATGAAGTTCGAGTTTTTGACGAATTCTCAAAGGGGTTAGTACACGGGAATTTCTTGAAAATTCCCCGGGCAGTTTCTTTTGATATTTTCACATAAATGGGTCCCTATGGATATATGAATTTGGTCACGACCATATTTGGGGCAGTCGGGACTGAATCGTAGCAGATATAATGAAGTTCGAGTTTTTGACGAATTCTCAAAGGGGTTAGTACACGGGAATTTCTTGAAAATATCCCCGGGCAGTTTCTTTTGATATTTTCACATAAATGGGTCCCTATGGATATATGAATTTGGTCACGACCATATTTGGGGCAGTCGGGACTGAATCGTAGCAGATATAATGAAGTTCGAGTTTTTGACGAATTCTCAAAGGGGTTAGTACACGGGAATTTCTTGAAAATATCCCCGGGCAGTTTCTTTTGATATTTTCACATAAATGGGTCCCTATGGATATATGAATTTGGTCACGACCATATTTGGGGCAGTCGGGACTGAATCGTAGCAGATATAATGAAGTTCGAGTTTTTGACGAATTCTCAAAGGGGTTAGTACACGGGAATTTCTTGAAAATATCCCCGGGCAGTTTCTTTTGATATTTTCACATAAATGGGTCCCTATGGATATATGAATTTGGTCACGACCATATTTGGGGCAGTCGGGACTGAATCGTAGCAGATATAATGAAGTTCGAGTTTTTGACGAATTCTCAAAGGGGTTAGTACACGGGAATTTCTTGAAAATATCCCCGGGCAGTTTCTTTTGATATTTTCACATAAATGGGTCCCTATGGATATATGAATTTGGTCACGACCATATTTGGGGCAGTCGGGACTGAATCGAGCAGATATAATGAAGTTCGAGTTTTTGACGAATTCTCAAAGGGGTTAGTACACGGAATTTCTTGAAAATTTCACCGGGCAGTTTCTTTTGATATTTTCACATAAATGGGTCCCTATGGATATATGAATTTGGTCACGACCATATTTGGGGCAGTCGGGACTGAATCGTAGCAGATATAATGAAGTTCGAGTTTTTGACGAATTCTCAAAGGGGTTAGTACACGGGAATTTCTTGAAAATATCCCCGGGCAGTTTCTTTTGATATTTTCACATAAATGGGTCCCTATGGATATATGAATTTGGTCACGACCATATTTGGGGCAGTCGGGACTGAATCGAGCAGATATAATGAAGTTCGAGTTTTTGACGAATTCTCAAAGGGGTTAGTACACGGGAATTTCTTGAAAATATCCCCGGGCAGTTTCTTTTGATATTTTCACATAAATGGGTCCCTATGGATATATGAATTTGGTCACGACCATATTTGGGGCAGTCGGGACTGAATCGTAGCAGATATAATGAAGTTCGAGTTTTTGACGAATTCTCAAAGGGGTTAGTACACGGGAATTTCTTGAAAATTTCCCCGGGCAGTTTCTTTTGATATTTTCACATAAATGGGTCCCTATGGATATATGAATTTGGTCACGACCATATTTGGGGCAGTCGGGACTGAATCGTAGCAGATATAATGAAGTTCGAGTTTTTGACGAATTCTCAAAGGGGTTAGTACACGGGAATTTCTTGAAAATATCCCCGGGCAGTTTCTTTTGATATTTTCACATAAATGGGTCCCTATGGATATATGAATTTGGTCACGACCATATTTGGGGCAGTCGGGACTGAATCGTAGCAGATATAATGAAGTTCGAGTTTTTGACGAATTCTCAAAGGGGTTAGTACACGGGAATTTCTTGAAAATATCCCCGGGCAGTTTCTTTTGATATTTTCACATAAATGGGTCCCTATGGATATATGAATTTGGTCACGACCATATTTGGGGCAGTCGGGACTGAATCGTAGCAGATATAATGAAGTTCGAGTTTTTGACGAATTCTCAAAGGGGTTAGTACACGGGAATTTCTTGAAAATATCCCCGGGCAGTTTCTTTTGATATTTTCACATAAATGGGTCCCTATGGATATATGAATTTGGTCACGACCATATTTGGGGCAGTCGGGACTGAATCGTAGCAGATATAATGAAGTTCGAGTTTTTGACGAATTCTCAAAGGGGTTAGTACACGGGAATTTCTTGAAAATATCCCCGGGCAGTTTCTTTTGATATTTTCACATAAATGGGTCCCTATGGATATATGAATTTGGTCACGACCATATTTGGGGCAGTCGGGACTGAATCGAGCAGATATAATGAAGTTCGAGTTTTTGACGAATTCTCAAAGGGGTTAGTACACGGGAATTTCTTGAAAATATCCCCGGGCAGTTTCTTTTGATATTTTCACATAAATGGGTCCCTATGGATATATGAATTTGGTCACGACCATATTTGGGGCAGTCGGGACTGAATCGTAGCAGATATAATGAAGTTCGAGTTTTTGACGAATTCTCAAAGGGGTTAGTACACGGAATTTCTTGAAAATTTCACCGGGCAGTTTCTTTTGATATTTTCACATAAATGGGTCCCTATGGATATATGAATTTGGTCACGACCATATTTGGGGCAGTCGGGACTGAATCGTAGCAGATATAATGAAGTTCGAGTTTTTGACGAATTCTCAAAGGGGTTAGTACACGGGAATTTCTTGAAAATATCCCCGGGCAGTTTCTTTTGATATTTTCACATAAATGGGTCCCTATGGATATATGAATTTGGTCACGACCATATTTGGGGCAGTCGGGACTGAATCGTAGCAGATATAATGAAGTTCGAGTTTTTGACGAATTCTCAAAGGGGTTAGTACACGGGAATTTCTTGAAAATATCCCCGGGCAGTTTCTTTTGATATTTTCACATAAATGGGTCCCTATGGATATATGAATTTGGTCACGACCATATTTGGGGCAGTCGGGACTGAATCGTAGCAGATATAATGAAGTTCGAGTTTTTGACGAATTCTCAAAGGGGTTAGTACACGGGAATTTCTTGAAAATATCCCCGGGCAGTTTCTTTTGATATTTTCACATAAATGGGTCCCTATGGATATATGAATTTGGTCACGACCATATTTGGGGCAGTCGGGACTGAATCGTAGCAGATATAATGAAGTTCGAGTTTTTGACGAATTCTCAAAGGGGTTAGTACACGGGAATTTCTTGAAAATATCCCCGGGCAGTTTCTTTTGATATTTTCACATAAATGGGTCCCTATGGATATATGAATTTGGTCACGACCATATTTGGGGCAGTCGGGACTGAATCGAGCAGATATAATGAAGTTCGAGTTTTTGACGAATTCTCAAAGGGGTTAGTACACGGGAATTTCTTGAAAATATCCCCGGGCAGTTTCTTTTGATATTTTCACATAAATGGGTCCCTATGGATATATGAATTTGGTCACGACCATATTTGGGGCAGTCGGGACTGAATCGTAGCAGATATAATGAAGTTCGAGTTTTTGACGAATTCTCAAAGGGGTTAGTACACGGGAATTTCTTGAAAATATCCCCGGGCAGTTTCTTTTGATATTTTCACATAAATGGGTCCCTATGGATATATGAATTTGGTCACGACCATATTTGGGGCAGTCGGGACTGAATCGTAGCAGATATAATGAAGTTCGAGTTTTTGACGAATTCTCAAAGGGGTTAGTACACGGGAATTTCTTGAAAATATCCCCGGGCAGTTTCTTTTGATATTTTCACATAAATGGGTCCCTATGGATATATGAATTTGGTCACGACCATATTTGGGGCAGTCGGGACTGAATCGTAGCAGATATAATGAAGTTCGAGTTTTTGACGAATTCTCAAAGGGGTTAGTACACGGGAATTTCTTGAAAATATCCCCGGGCAGTTTCTTTTGATATTTTCACATAAATGGGTCCCTATGGATATATGAATTTGGTCACGACCATATTTGGGGCAGTCGGGACTGAATCGAGCAGATATAATGAAGTTCGAGTTTTTGACGAATTCTCAAAGGGGTTAGTACACGGGAATTTCTTGAAAATATCCCCGGGCAGTTTCTTTTGATATTTTCACATAAATGGGTCCCTATGGATATATGAATTTGGTCACGACCATATTTGGGGCAGTCGGGACTGAATCGAGCAGATATAATGAAGTTCGAGTTTTTGACGAATTCTCAAAGGGGTTAGTACACGGGAATTTCTTGAAAATTTCCCCGGGCAGTTTCTTTTGATATTTTCACATAAATGGGTCCCTATGGATATATGAATTTGGTCACGACCATATTTGGGGCAGTCGGGACTGAATCGTAGCAGATATAATGAAGTTCGAGTTTTTGACGAATTCTCAAAGGGGTTAGTACACGGGAATTTCTTGAAAATATCCCCGGGCAGTTTCTTTTGATATTTTCACATAAATGGGTCCCTATGGATATATGAATTTGGTCACGACCATATTTGGGGCAGTCGGGACTGAATCGTAGCAGATATAATGAAGTTCGAGTTTTTGACGAATTCTCAAAGGGGTTAGTACACGGGAATTTCTTGAAAATATCCCCGGGCAGTTTCTTTTGATATTTTCACATAAATGGGTCCCTATGGATATATGAATTTGGTCACGACCATATTTGGGGCAGTCGGGACTGAATCGTAGCAGATATAATGAAGTTCGAGTTTTTGACGAATTCTCAAAGGGGTTAGTACACGGGAATTTCTTGAAAATATCCCCGGGCAGTTTCTTTTGATATTTTCACATAAATGGGTCCCTATGGATATATGAATTTGGTCACGACCATATTTGGGGCAGTCGGGACTGAATCGTAGCAGATATAATGAAGTTCGAGTTTTTGACGAATTCTCAAAGGGGTTAGTACACGGGAATTTCTTGAAAATATCCCCGGGCAGTTTCTTTTGATATTTTCACATAAATGGGTCCCTATGGATATATGAATTTGGTCACGACCATATTTGGGGCAGTCGGGACTGAATCGAGCAGATATAATGAAGTTCGAGTTTTTGACGAATTCTCAAAGGGGTTAGTACACGGGAATTTCTTGAAAATATCCCCGGGCAGTTTCTTTTGATATTTTCACATAAATGGGTCCCTATGGATATATGAATTTGGTCACGACCATATTTGGGGCAGTCGGGACTGAATCGGAGCAGATATAATGAAGTTCGAGTTTTTGACGAATTCTCAAAGGGGTTAGTACACGGGAATTTCTTGAAAATTTCCCCGGGCAGTTTCTTTTGATATTTTCACATAAATGGGTCCCTATGGATATATGAATTTGGTCACGACCATATTTGGGGCAGTCGGGACTGAATCGTAGCAGATATAATGAAGTTCGAGTTTTTGACGAATTCTCAAAGGGGTTAGTACACGGGAATTTCTTGAAAATATCCCCGGGCAGTTTCTTTTGATATTTTCACATAAATGGGTCCCTATGGATATATGAATTTGGTCACGACCATATTTGGGGCAGTCGGGACTGAATCGAGCAGATATAATGAAGTTCGAGTTTTTGACGAATTCTCAAAGGGGTTAGTACACGGGAATTTCTTGAAAATATCCCCGGGCAGTTTCTTTTGATATTTTCACATAAATGGGTCCCTATGGATATATGAATTTGGTCACGACCATATTTGGGGCAGTCGGGACTGAATCGTAGCAGATATAATGAAGTTCGAGTTTTTGACGAATTCTCAAAGGGGTTAGTACACGGGAATTTCTTGAAAATTCCCCGGGCAGTTTCTTTTGATATTTTCACATAAATGGGTCCCTATGGATATATGAATTTGGTCACGACCATATTTGGGGCAGTCGGGACTGAATCGTAGCAGATATAATGAAGTTCGAGTTTTTGACGAATTCTCAAAGGGGTTAGTACACGGGAATTTCTTGAAAATATCCCCGGGCAGTTTCTTTTGATATTTTCACATAAATGGGTCCCTATGGATATATGAATTTGGTCACGACCATATTTGGGGCAGTCGGGACTGAATCGTAGCAGATATAATGAAGTTCGAGTTTTTGACGAATTCTCAAAGGGGTTAGTACACGGGAATTTCTTGAAAATATCCCCGGGCAGTTTCTTTTGATATTTTCACATAAATGGGTCCCTATGGATATATGAATTTGGTCACGACCATATTTGGGGCAGTCGGGACTGAATCGTAGCAGATATAATGAAGTTCGAGTTTTTGACGAATTCTCAAAGGGGTTAGTACACGGGAATTTCTTGAAAATATCCCCGGGCAGTTTCTTTTGATATTTTCACATAAATGGGTCCCTATGGATATATGAATTTGGTCACGACCATATTTGGGGCAGTCGGGACTGAATCGAGCAGATATAATGAAGTTCGAGTTTTTGACGAATTCTCAAAGGGGTTAGTACACGGGAATTTCTTGAAAATATCCCCGGGCAGTTTCTTTTGATATTTTCACATAAATGGGTCCCTATGGATATATGAATTTGGTCACGACCATATTTGGGGCAGTCGGGACTGAATAGGAGCAGATATAATGAAGTTCGAGTTTTTGACGAATTCTCAAAGGGGTTAGTACACGGGAATTTCTTGAAAATTCCCCGGGCAGTTTCTTTTGATATTTTCACATAAATGGGTCCCTATGGATATATGAATTTGGTCACGACCATATTTGGGGCAGTCGGGACTGAATCGTAGCAGATATAATGAAGTTCGAGTTTTTGACGAATTCTCAAAGGGGTTAGTACACGGGAATTTCTTGAAAATATCCCCGGGCAGTTTCTTTTGATATTTTCACATAAATGGGTCCCTATGGATATATGAATTTGGTCACGACCATATTTGGGGCAGTCGGGACTGAATCGTAGCAGATATAATGAAGTTCGAGTTTTTGACGAATTCTCAAAGGGGTTAGTACACGGGAATTTCTTGAAAATATCCCCGGGCAGTTTCTTTTGATATTTTCACATAAATGGGTCCCTATGGATATATGAATTTGGTCACGACCATATTTGGGGCAGTCGGGACTGAATCGTAGCAGATATAATGAAGTTCGAGTTTTTGACGAATTCTCAAAGGGGTTAGTACACGGGAATTTCTTGAAAATATCCCCGGGCAGTTTCTTTTGATATTTTCACATAAATGGGTCCCTATGGATATATGAATTTGGTCACGACCATATTTGGGGCAGTCGGGACTGAATCGTAGCAGATATAATGAAGTTCGAGTTTTTGACGAATTCTCAAAGGGGTTAGTACACGGGAATTTCTTGAAAATATCCCCGGGCAGTTTCTTTTGATATTTTCACATAAATGGGTCCCTATGGATATATGAATTTGGTCACGACCATATTTGGGGCAGTCGGGACTGAATCGAGCAGATATAATGAAGTTCGAGTTTTTGACGAATTCTCAAAGGGGTTAGTACACGGGAATTTCTTGAAAATATCCCCGGGCAGTTTCTTTTGATATTTTCACATAAATGGGTCCCTATGGATATATGAATTTGGTCACGACCATATTTGGGGCAGTCGGGACTGAATCGTAGCAGATATAATGAAGTTCGAGTTTTTGACGAATTCTCAAAGGGGTTAGTACACGGAATTTCTTGAAAATTCCCCGGGCAGTTTCTTTTGATATTTTCACATAAATGGGTCCCTATGGATATATGAATTTGGTCACGACCATATTTGGGGCAGTCGGGACTGAATCGTAGCAGATATAATGAAGTTCGAGTTTTTGACGAATTCTCAAAGGGGTTAGTACACGGGAATTTCTTGAAAATTCCCCGGGCAGTTTCTTTTGATATTTTCACATAAATGGGTCCCTATGGATATATGAATTTGGTCACGACCATATTTGGGGCAGTCGGGACTGAATCGTAGCAGATATAATGAAGTTCGAGTTTTTGACGAATTCTCAAAGGGGTTAGTACACGGGAATTTCTTGAAAATATCCCCGGGCAGTTTCTTTTGATATTTTCACATAAATGGGTCCCTATGGATATATGAATTTGGTCACGACCATATTTGGGGCAGTCGGGACTGAATCGTAGCAGATATAATGAAGTTCGAGTTTTTGACGAATTCTCAAAGGGGTTAGTACACGGGAATTTCTTGAAAATATCCCCGGGCAGTTTCTTTTGATATTTTCACATAAATGGGTCCCTATGGATATATGAATTTGGTCACGACCATATTTGGGGCAGTCGGGACTGAATCGTAGCAGATATAATGAAGTTCGAGTTTTTGACGAATTCTCAAAGGGGTTAGTACACGGGAATTTCTTGAAAATATCCCCGGGCAGTTTCTTTTGATATTTTCACATAAATGGGTCCCTATGGATATATGAATTTGGTCACGACCATATTTGGGGCAGTCGGGACTGAATCGTAGCAGATATAATGAAGTTCGAGTTTTTGACGAATTCTCAAAGGGGTTAGTACACGGGAATTTCTTGAAAATATCCCCGGGCAGTTTCTTTTGATATTTTCACATAAATGGGTCCCTATGGATATATGAATTTGGTCACGACCATATTTGGGGCAGTCGGGACTGAATCGAGCAGATATAATGAAGTTCGAGTTTTTGACGAATTCTCAAAGGGGTTAGTACACGGGAATTTCTTGAAAATATCCCCGGGCAGTTTCTTTTGATATTTTCACATAAATGGGTCCCTATGGATATATGAATTTGGTCACGACCATATTTGGGGCAGTCGGGACTGAATCGGAGCAGATATAATGAAGTTCGAGTTTTTGACGAATTCTCAAAGGGGTTAGTACACAGGGAATTTCATGAAAATTTCACCGGGCAGTTTCTTTTGATATTTTCACATAAATGGGTCCCTATGGATATATGAATTTGGTCACGACCATATTTGGGGCAGTCGGGACTGAATCGTAGCAGATATAATGAAGTTCGAGTTTTTGACGAATTCTCAAAGGGGTTAGTACACGGGAATTTCTTGAAAATATCCCCGGGCAGTTTCTTTTGATATTTTCACATAAATGGGTCCCTATGGATATATGAATTTGGTCACGACCATATTTGGGGCAGTCGGGACTGAATCGAGCAGATATAATGAAGTTCGAGTTTTTGACGAATTCTCAAAGGGGTTAGTACACGGGAATTTCTTGAAAATATCCCCGGGCAGTTTCTTTTGATATTTTCACATAAATGGGTCCCTATGGATATATGAATTTGGTCACGACCATATTTGGGGCAGTCGGGACTGAATCGTAGCAGATATAATGAAGTTCGAGTTTTTGACGAATTCTCAAAGGGGTTAGTACACGGGAATTTCTTGAAAATTCCCCGGGCAGTTTCTTTTGATATTTTCACATAAATGGGTCCCTATGGATATATGAATTTGGTCACGACCATATTTGGGGCAGTCGGGACTGAATCGTAGCAGATATAATGAAGTTCGAGTTTTTGACGAATTCTCAAAGGGGTTAGTACACGGGAATTTCTTGAAAATATCCCCGGGCAGTTTCTTTTGATATTTTCACATAAATGGGTCCCTATGGATATATGAATTTGGTCACGACCATATTTGGGGCAGTCGGGACTGAATACGAGCAGATATAATGAAGTTCGAGTTTTTGACGAATTCTCAAAGGGGTTAGTACACAGGAATTTCTTGAAAATTTCCCGGGCAGTTTCTTTTGATATTTTCACATAAATGGGTCCCTATGGATATATGAATTTGGTCACGACCATATTTGGGGCAGTCGGGACTGAATCGTAGCAGATATAATGAAGTTCGAGTTTTTGACGAATTCTCAAAGGGGTTAGTACACGGGAATTTCTTGAAAATATCCCCGGGCAGTTTCTTTTGATATTTTCACATAAATGGGTCCCTATGGATATATGAATTTGGTCACGACCATATTTGGGGCAGTCGGGACTGAATCGTAGCAGATATAATGAAGTTCGAGTTTTTGACGAATTCTCAAAGGGGTTAGTACACGGGAATTTCTTGAAAATATCCCCGGGCAGTTTCTTTTGATATTTTCACATAAATGGGTCCCTATGGATATATGAATTTGGTCACGACCATATTTGGGGCAGTCGGGACTGAATAGGAGCAGATATAATGAAGTTCGAGTTTTTGACGAATTCTCAAAGGGGTTAGTACACAGGAATTTCTTGAAAATTTCACCGGGCAGTTTCTTTTGATATTTTCACATAAATGGGTCCCTATGGATATATGAATTTGGTCACGACCATATTTGGGGCAGTCGGGACTGAATCGTAGCAGATATAATGAAGTTCGAGTTTTTGACGAATTCTCAAAGGGGTTAGTACACGGGAATTTCTTGAAAATATCCCCGGGCAGTTTCTTTTGATATTTTCACATAAATGGGTCCCTATGGATATATGAATTTGGTCACGACCATATTTGGGGCAGTCGGGACTGAATCGTAGCAGATATAATGAAGTTCGAGTTTTTGACGAATTCTCAAAGGGGTTAGTACACGGGAATTTCTTGAAAATATCCCCGGGCAGTTTCTTTTGATATTTTCACATAAATGGGTCCCTATGGATATATGAATTTGGTCACGACCATATTTGGGGCAGTCGGGACTGAATCGTAGCAGATATAATGAAGTTCGAGTTTTTGACGAATTCTCAAAGGGGTTAGTACACGGGAATTTCTTGAAAATATCCCCGGGCAGTTTCTTTTGATATTTTCACATAAATGGGTCCCTATGGATATATGAATTTGGTCACGACCATATTTGGGGCAGTCGGGACTGAATCGTAGCAGATATAATGAAGTTCGAGTTTTTGACGAATTCTCAAAGGGGTTAGTACACGGGAATTTCTTGAAAATATCCCCGGGCAGTTTCTTTTGATATTTTCACATAAATGGGTCCCTATGGATATATGAATTTGGTCACGACCATATTTGGGGCAGTCGGGACTGAATACGAGCAGATATAATGAAGTTCGAGTTTTTGACGAATTCTCAAAGGGGTTAGTACACGGGAATTTCTTGAAAATATCCCCGGGCAGTTTCTTTTGATATTTTCACATAAATGGGTCCCTATGGATATATGAATTTGGTCACGACCATATTTGGGGCAGTCGGGACTGAATCGTAGCAGATATAATGAAGTTCGAGTTTTTGACGAATTCTCAAAGGGGTTAGTACACGGGAATTTCTTGAAAATATCCCCGGGCAGTTTCTTTTGATATTTTCACATAAATGGGTCCCTATGGATATATGAATTTGGTCACGACCATATTTGGGGCAGTCGGGACTGAATCGTAGCAGATATAATGAAGTTCGAGTTTTTGACGAATTCTCAAAGGGGTTAGTACACGGGAATTTCTTGAAAATATCCCCGGGCAGTTTCTTTTGATATTTTCACATAAATGGGTCCCTATGGATATATGAATTTGGTCACGACCATATTTGGGGCAGTCGGGACTGAATCGAGCAGATATAATGAAGTTCGAGTTTTTGACGAATTCTCAAAGGGGTTAGTACACGGGAATTTCTTGAAAATATCCCCGGGCAGTTTCTTTTGATATTTTCACATAAATGGGTCCCTATGGATATATGAATTTGGTCACGACCATATTTGGGGCAGTCGGGACTGAATAGTAGCAGATATAATGAAGTTCGAGTTTTTGACGAATTCTCAAAGGGGTTAGTACACGGGAGTTTCTTGAAAATTTCCCGGGCAGTTTCTTTTGATATTTTCACATAAATGGGTCCCTATGGATATATGAATTTGGTCACGACCATATTTGGGGCAGTCGGGACTGAATCGTAGCAGATATAATGAAGTTCGAGTTTTTGACGAATTCTCAAAGGGGTTAGTACACGGGAATTTCTTGAAAATATCCCCGGGCAGTTTCTTTTGATATTTTCACATAAATGGGTCCCTATGGATATATGAATTTGGTCACGACCATATTTGGGGCAGTCGGGACTGAATCGTAGCAGATATAATGAAGTTCGAGTTTTTGACGAATTCT
Source organism: Daucus carota subsp. sativus (assembly GCF_001625215.2). Lineage (NCBI taxonomy): Eukaryota > Viridiplantae > Streptophyta > Magnoliopsida > Apiales > Apiaceae > Daucus > Daucus carota. Next base: position 20,387,511 of record NC_030383.2, read on the forward strand.
CAAAGGGGTTAGTACACGGGAATTTCTTGAAAATATCCCCGGGCAGTTTCTTTTGATATTTTCACATAAATGGGTCCCTATGGATATATGAATTTGGTCACGACCATATTTGGGGCAGTCGGGACTGAATCGTAGCAGATATAATGAAGTTCGAGTTTTTGACGAATTCTCAAAGGGGTTAGTACACGGGAATTTCTTGAAAATATCCCCGGGCAGTTTCTTTTGATATTTTCACATAAATGGGTCCCTATGGATATATGAATTTGGTCACGACCATATTTGGGGCAGTCGGGACTGAATCGAGCAGATATAATGAAGTTCGAGTTTTTGACGAATTTTCAAAGGGGTTAGTACACAGGAATTTCTTGAAAATTTCCCCGGGCAGTTTCTTTTGATATTTTCACATAAATGGGTCCCTATGGATATATGAATTTGGTCACGACCATATTTGGGGCAGTCGGGACTGAATCGTAGCAGATATAATGAAGTTCGAGTTTTTGACGAATTCTCAAAGGGGTTAGTACACGGGAATTTCTTGAAAATATCCCCGGGCAGTTTCTTTTGATATTTTCACATAAATGGGTCCCTATGGATATATGAATTTGGTCACGACCATATTTGGGGCAGTCGGGACTGAATCGTAGCAGATATAATGAAGTTCGAGTTTTTGACGAATTCTCAAAGGGGTTAGTACACGGGAATTTCTTGAAAATATCCCCGGGCAGTTTCTTTTGATATTTTCACATAAATGGGTCCCTATGGATATATGAATTTGGTCACGACCATATTTGGGGCAGTCGGGACTGAATCGTAGCAGATATAATGAAGTTCGAGTTTTTGACGAATTCTCAAAGGGGTTAGTACACGGGAATTTCTTGAAAATATCCCCGGGCAGTTTCTTTTGATATTTTCACATAAATGGGTCCCTATGGATATATGAATTTGGTCACGACCATATTTGGGGCAGTCGGGACTGAATCGAGCAGATATAATGAAGTTCGAGTTTTTGACGAATTCTCAAAGGGGTTAGTACACGGGAATTTCTTGAAAATATCCCCGGGCAGTTTCTTTTGATATTTTCACATAAATGGGTCCCTATGGATATATGAATTTGGTCACGACCATATTTGGGGCAGTCGGGACTGAATCGTAGCAGATATAATGAAGTTCGAGTTTTTGACGAATTCTCAAAGGGGTTAGTACACGGGAATTTCTTGAAAATTCCCCGGGCAGTTTCTTTTGATATTTTCACATAAATGGGTCCCTATGGATATATGAATTTGGTCACGACCATATTTGGGGCAGTCGGGACTGAATCGTAGCAGATATAATGAAGTTCGAGTTTTTGACGAATTCTCAAAGGGGTTAGTACACGGGAATTTCTTGAAAATATCCCCGGGCAGTTTCTTTTGATATTTTCACATAAATGGGTCCCTATGGATATATGAATTTGGTCACGACCATATTTGGGGCAGTCGGGACTGAATCGTAGCAGATATAATGAAGTTCGAGTTTTTGACGAATTCTCAAAGGGGTTAGTACACGGGAATTTCTTGAAAATATCCCGGGCAGTTTCTTTTGATATTTTCACATAAATGGGTCCCTATGGATATATGAATTTGGTCACGACCATATTTGGGGCAGTCGGGACTGAATCGTAGCAGATATAATGAAGTTCGAGTTTTTGACGAATTCTCAAAGGGGTTAGTACACGGGAATTTCTTGAAAATATCCCCGGGCAGTTTCTTTTGATATTTTCACATAAATGGGTCCTATGGATATATGAATTTGGTCACGACCATATTTGGGGCAGTCGGGACTGAATCGTAGCAGATATAATGAAGTTCGAGTTTTTGACGAATTATCAAAGGGGTTAGTACACGGGAATTTCTTGAAAATATCCCCGGGCAGTTTCTTTTGATATTTTCACATAAATGGGTCCCTATGGATATATGAATTTGGTCACGACCATATTTGGGGCAGTCGGGACTGAATCGAGCAGTATAATGAAGTTCGAGTTTTGACGAATTCTCAAAGGGGTTAGTACACGGGAATTTCTTGAAAATATCCCCGGGAAGTTTCTTTGATATTTTCACATAATGGGTCCCTATGGATATATGAATTTGGTCACGACCATATTTGGGGCAGTCGGGACTGAATCGTAGCAGATATAATGAAGTTCGAGTTTTTGACGAATTATCAAAGGGGTTAGTACACGGGAATTTCTTGAAAATATCCCCGGGCAGTTTCTTTTGATATTTTCACATAAATGGGTCCCTATGGATATATGAATTTGGTCACGACCATATTTGGGGCAGTCGGGACTGAATCGTAGCAGATATATGAAGTTCGAGTTTTTGACGAATTTTTTTGACGAATTTTCAAAGGGGTTAGTACACAATAGTTCATGAAAATTTCACCCGGGAGTTTCTTTTGATATTTTCACATAAATGGGGTCCCTTATGGAGATATGAATTTGGTCACGACCATATTGGGGCAGTCGGGACTGAATCGTAGCAGATATAATGAAGTTTGAGTTTTTGACGAATTTTCAAGGGGTAGTCACGGAATTTTTTGAAATATCCTCGGGAAGTTTCTTTTGATATTTTCACATAAATGGGTCCCTATGGATATATGAATTTGGTCACGACCATATTTGGGGCAGTCGGGACTGAATAGGAGCAGATATAATGAAGTTCGAGTTTTTGACGAATTCTCAAAGGGGTTAGTACACGGGAATTTCTTGAAAATATCCCCGGGCAGTTTCTTTTGATATTTTCACATAAATGGGTCCCTATGGATATATGAATTTGGTCACGACCATATTTGGGGCAGTCGGGACTGAATAGAAGCAGATATAATGAAGTTCGAGTTTTTGACGAATTCTTCAAAGGGGTTAGTACACAGGAAGTTTCATGAAAATTTCACCGGGAAGTTTCTTTTGATATTTTCACATAAATGGGTCCCTATGGATATATGAATTTGGTCACGACCATATTTGGGGCAGTCGGGACTGAATCGTAGCAGATATAATGAAGTTCGAGTTTTTGACGAATTCTCAAAGGGGTTAGTACACGGGAATTTCTTGAAAATATCCCCGGGCAGTTTCTTTTGATATTTTCACATAAATGGGTCCCTATGGATATATGAATTTGGTCACGACCATATTTGGGGCAGTCGGGACTGAATAGAGCAGATATAATGAAGTTCGAGTTTTTGACGAATTCTCAAAGGGGTTAGTACACGGGAATTTCTTGAAAATATCCCCGGGCAGTTTCTTTTGATATTTTCACATAAATGGGTCCCTATGGATATATGAATTTGGTCACGACCATATTTGGGGCAGTCGGGACTGAATAGGAGCAGATATAATGAAGTTCGAGTTTTTGACGAATTTTCAAAGGGGTTAGTACACAATAGTTTCATGAAAATTTCACCGGGAAGTTTCTTTTGATATTTTCACATAAATGGGTCCTTATGGATATATGAATTTGGTCACGACCATATTTGGGGCAGTCGGGACTGAATCGTAGCAGATATAATGAAGTTCGAGTTTTTGACGAATTTTCAAAGGGGTTAGTACACGGGAATTTTTTGAAAATATCCCCGGGAAGTTTCTTTTGATATTTCCACATAAATGGGTCCCTATGGATATATGAATTTGGTCACGACCATATTTGGGGCAGTCGGGACTGAATAGGAGCAGATATAATGAAGTTCGAGTTTTTGACGAATTCTCAAAGGGGTTAGTACACTAGAAGTTTCATGAAAATTTCCCCGGGCAGTTTCTTTTGATATTTTCACATAAATGGGTCCCTATGGATATATGAATTTGGTCACGACCATATTTGGGGCAGTCGGGACTGAATAGAAGCAGATATAATGAAGTTCGAGTTTTTGACGAATTCTCAAAGGGGTTAGTACACAGGAGTTTCATGAAAATTTCACCGGGAAGTTTCTTTTGATATTTTCACATAAATGGGTCCCTATGGATATATGAATTTGGTCACGACCATATTTGGGGCAGTCGGGACTGAATCGTAGCAGATATAATGAAGTTCGAGTTTTTGACGAATTCTCAAAGGGGTTAGTACACGGGAATTTCTTGAAAATATCCCCGGGCAGTTTCTTTTGATATTTCCACATAAATGGGTCCCTATGGATATATGAATTTGGTCACGACCATATTTGGGGCAGTCGGGACTGAATCGAAGCAGATATAATGAAGTTCGAGTTTTTGACGAATTCTCAAAGGGGTTAGTACACAGGAATTTCATGAAAATTTCACCGGGAAGTTTCTTTTGATATTTTCACATAAATGGGTCCCTATGGATATATGAATTTGGTCACGACCATATTTGGGGCAGTCGGGACTGAATCGTAGCAGATATAATGAAGTTCGAGTTTTTGACGAATTCTCAAAGGGGTTAGTACACGGGAATTTCTTGAAAATATCCCCGGGCAGTTTCTTTTGATATTTTCACATAAATGGGTCCCTATGGATATATGAATTTGGTCACGACCATATTCGGGGCAGTCGGGACTGAATAGGAGCAGATATAATGAAGTTCGAGTTTTTGACGAATTTTCAAAGGGGTTAGTACACAATAGTTTCATGAAAATTTCACCGGGAAGTTTCTTTTGATATTTTCACATAAATGGGTCCTTATGGATATATGAATTTGGTCACGACCATATTTGGGGCAGTCGGGACTGAATCGTAGCAGATATAATGAAGTTCGAGTTTTTGACGAATTTTCAAAGGGGTAAGTACACGGGAATTTTTGAAAATATCCCCGGGAAGTTTCTTTTGATATTTTCACATAAATGGGTCCCTATGGATATATGAATTTGGTCACGACCATATTTGGGGCAGTCGGGACTGAATAGGAGCAGATATAATGAAGTTCGAGTTTTTGACGAATTCTCAAAGGGGTTAGTACACGGGAATTTCTTGAAAATATCCCCGGGCAGTTTCTTTTGATATTTTCACATAAATGGGTCCCTATGGATATATGAATTTGGTCACGACCATATTTGGGGCAGTCGGGACTGAATAGGAGCAGATATAATGAAGTTCGAGTTTTTGACGAATTCTCAAAGGGGTTAGTACACAGAGTTTCATGAAAATTTCACCGGGAAGTTTCTTTTGATATTTTCACATAAATGGGTCCTATGGATATATGAATTTGGTCACGACCATATTTGGGGCAGTCGGGACTGAATCGTAGCAGATATAATGAAGTTCGAGTTTTTGACGAATTCTCAAAGGGGTTAGTACACGGGAATTTCTTGAAAATATCCCCGGGCAGTTTCTTTTGATATTTTCACATAAATGGGTCCCTATGGATATATGAATTTGGTCACGACCATATTTGGGGCAGTCGGGACTGAATAGGAGCAGATATAATGAAGTTCGAGTTTTTGACGAATTCTCAAAGGGGTTAGTACACGGGAATTTCTTGAAAATATCCCCGGGCAGTTTCTTTTGATATTTTCACATAAATGGGTCCCTATGGATATATGAATTTGGTCACGACCATATTTGGGGCAGTCGGGACTGAATAGAGCAGATATAATGAAGTTCGAGTTTTTGACGAATTCTCAAAGGGGTTAGTACACAGGAAGTTTCATGAAAATTTCACCGGGAAGTTTCTTTTGATATTTTCACATAAATGGGTCCCTATGGATATATGAATTTGGTCACGACCATATTTGGGGCAGTCGGGACTGAATCGTAGCAGATATAATGAAGTTCGAGTTTTTGACGAATTCTCAAAGGGGTTAGTACACGGGAATTTCTTGAAAATTTACCCCGGCAGTTTCTTTTGATATTTTCACATAAATGGGTCCCTATGGATATATGAATTTGGTCACGACCATATTTGGGGCAGTCGGGACTGAATAGGAGCAGATATAATGAAGTTCGAGTTTTTGACGAATTCTCAAAGGGGTTAGTACACGGGAATTTCTTGAAAATATCCCCGGGCAGTTTCTTTTGATATTTTCACATAAATGGGTCCCTATGGATATATGAATTTGGTCACGACCATATTTGGGGCAGTCGGGACTGAATAGGAGCAGATATAATGAAGTTCGAGTTTTTGACGAATTTTCAAAGGGGTTAGTACACGGAATTTTCATGAAAATTTCACCGGGAAGTTTCTTTTGATATTTTCACATAAATGGGTCCCTATGGATATATGAATTTGGTCACGACCATATTTGGGGCAGTCGGGACTGAATCGTAGCAGATATAATGAAGTTCGAGTTTTTGACGAATTTTCAAAGGGGTTAGTACACGGAATTTCTTGAAAATATTCCCGGGAAGTTTCTTTTGATATTTTCACATAAATGGGTCCCTATGGATATATGAATTTGGTCACGACCATATTTGGGGCAGTCGGGACTGAATAGAAGCAGATATAATGAAGTTCGAGTTTTTGACGAATTCTCAAAGGGGTTAGTACACAGGAAGTTTCATGAAAATTTCACCGGGCAGTTTCTTTTGATATTTTCACATAAATGGGTCCCTATGGATATATGAATTTGGTCACGACCATATTTGGGGCAGTCGGGACTGAATAGGAGCAGATATAATGAAGTTCGAGTTTTTGACGAATTCTCAAAGGGGTTAGTACACGGGAATTTCTTGAAAATATCCCCGGGCAGTTTCTTTTGATATTTTCACATAAATGGGTCCCTATGGATATATGAATTTGGTCACGACCATATTTGGGGCAGTCGGGACTGAATCGAAGCAGATATAATGAAGTTCGAGTTTTTGACGAATTCTCAAAGGGGTTAGTACACAGGAGTTTCATGAAAATTTCACCGGGAAGTTTCTTTTGATATTTTCACATAAATGGGTCCTTATGGATATATGAATTTGGTCACGACCATATTTGGGGCAGTCGGGACTGAATCGTAGCAGATATAATGAAGTTCGAGTTTTTGACGAATTCTCAAAGGGTTAGTACACGGGAATTTCTTGAAAATATCCCGGGCAGTTTCTTTTGATATTTTCACATAAATGGGTCCCTATGGATATATGAATTTGGTCACGACCATATTTGGGGCAGTCGGGACTGAATAGGAGCAGATATAATGAAGTTCGAGTTTTTGACGAATTTTCAAAGGGGTTAGTACACAGAGTTTCATGAAAATTTCACCGGGAAGTTTCTTTTGATATTTTCACATAAATGGGTCCCTATGGATATATGAATTTGGTCACGACCATATTTGGGGCAGTCGGGACTGAATCGTAGCAGATATAATGAAGTTCGAGTTTTTGACGAATTTTCAAAGGGGTTAGTACACGGGAATTTTTTGAAAATATCCCCGGGAAGTTTCTTTTGATATTTCCACATAAATGGGTCCCTATGGATATATGAATTTGGTCACGACCATATTTGGGGCAGTCGGGACTGAATAGAAGCAGATATAATGAAGTTCGAGTTTTTGACGAATTCTCAAAGGGGTTAGTACACGGAATTTCATGAAAATTTCACCGGGCAGTTTCTTTTGATATTTTCACATAAATGGGTCCCTATGGATATATGAATTTGGTCACGACCATATTTGGGGCAGTCGGGACTGAATAGGAGCAGATATAATGAAGTTCGAGTTTTTGACGAATTCTCAAAGGGGTTAGTACACAGGAGTTTCATGAAAATTTCACCGGGCAGTTTCTTTTGATATTTTCACATAAATGGGTCCTTATGGATATATGAATTTGGTCACGACCATATTTGGGGCAGTCGGGACTGAATCGTAGCAGATATAATGAAGTTCGAGTTTTTGACGAATTCTCAAAGGGTTAGTACACGGGAATTTTTTGAAAATATCCCGGGAAGTTTCTTTTGATATTTCACATAAATGGGTCCCTATGGATATATGAATTTGGTCACGACCATATTTGGGGCAGTCGGGACTGAATAGGAGCAGATATAATGAAGTTCGAGTTTTTGACGAATTCTCAAAGGGGTTAGTACACGGGAATTTCTTGAAAATATCCCCGGGCAGTTTCTTTTGATATTTTCACATAAATGGGTCCCTATGGATATATGAATTTGGTCACGACCATATTTGGGGCAGTCGGGACTGAATAGAAGCAGATATAATGAAGTTCGAGTTTTTGACGAATTCTCAAAGGGGTTAGTACATAGAAGTTTCATGAAAATTTCACCGGGAAGTTTCTTTTATATTTTCACATAAATGGGTCCCTATGGATATATGAATTTGGTCACGACCATATTTGGGGCAGTCGGGACTGAATCGTAGCAGATATAATGAAGTTCGAGTTTTTGACGAATTCTCAAAGGGGTTAGTACACGGGAATTTCTTGAAAATATCCCCGGGCAGTTTCTTTTGATATTTTCACATAAATGGGTCCCTATGGATATATGAATTTGGTCACGACCATATTTGGGGCTGTCGGGACTGAATAGAAGCAGATATAATGAAGTTCGAGTTTTTAACGAATTCTGAAAGGGGTTAGTGCACAGGAGTTTCATGAAAATTTCACCGGGCAGTTTCTTTTGATATTTTCACATAAATGGGTCCCTATGGATATATGAATTTGGTCACGACCATATTTGGGGCAGTCGGGACTGAATATGAGCAGATATAATGAAGTTCAAGTTTTTGACGAATTCTCAAAGGGTTTAGTACACGGGAATTTCTTGAATATATCCCCGGGCAGTTTCTTTTAATATTTCCACATAAATGGGTCCCTATGGATATATGAATTTGGTTACGACCATATTTGGGGCAGTCGGGACTGAATCGAAACAGATATAATGAAGTTCGAGTTTTTGACGAATTCTCAAAGGGGTTAGTACACAGGAATTTCATGAAAATTTCACCCGGAAGTTTCTTTTGATATTTTCACATAAATGGGTCCCTATGTATATATGAATTTGATCACGACCATATTTGGGGCGGTCCGGACTGAATCGTAGCAGATATAATGAAGTTCGAGTTTTTGACGAATTTTCAAAGGGGTTAGTACACGGAAGTTTCATGAAAATTTCCCGGGAAGTTTCTTTTGATATTTTCACATAAATGGGTCCCTATGGATATATGAATTTGGTCACGACCATATTTGGGGCAGTCGGGACTGAATCGTAGCAGATATAATGAAGTTCGAGTTTTTGACGAATTTTCAAAGGGTTAGTACACGGGAATTTTTTGAAAATATCCCCGGGAAGTTTCTTTTGATATTTTCACATAAATGGGTCCCTATGGATATATGAATTTGGTCACGACCATATTTGGGGCAGTCGGGACTGAATAGAGCAGATATAATGAAGTTCGAGTTTTTGACGAATTCTCAAAGGGGTTAGTACATAGAAGTTTCATGAAAATTTCACCGGGAAGTTTCTTTTGATATTTTCACATAAATGGGTCCCTATGGATATATGAATTTGGTCACGACCATATTTGGGGCAGTCGGGACTGAATAGAAGCAGATATAATGAAGTTCGAGTTTTTGACGAATTCTCAAAGGGGTTAGTACACGGAAGTTTCATGAAAATTTCACCGGGCAGTTTCTTTTGATATTTTCACATAAATGGGTCCCTATGGATATATGAATTTGGTCACGACCATATTTGGGGCAGTCGGGACTGAATAGGAGCAGATATAATGAAGTTCGAGTTTTTGACGAATTCTCAAAGGGGTTAGTACACGGGAATTTCTTGAAAATATCCCCGGGCAGTTTCTTTTGATATTTTCACATAAATGGGTCCCTATGGATATATGAATTTGGTCACGACCATATTTGGGGCAGTCGGGACTGAATAGAAGCAGATATAATGAAGTTCGAGTTTTTGACGAATTCTCAAAGGGGTTAGTACACAGGAATTTCATGAAAATTTCACCGGGAAGTTTCTTTTGATATTTTCACATAAATGGGTCCCTATGGATATATGAATTTGGTCACGACCATATTTGGGGCAGTCGGACTGAATCGTAGCAGATATAATGAAGTTCGAGTTTTTGACGAATTTTCAAAGGGGTTAGTACACGGGAATTTCTTGAAAATATCCCCGGGCAGTTTCTTTTGATATTTTCACATAAATGGGTCCCTATGGATATATGAATTTGGTCACGACCATATTTGGGGCAGTCGGGACTGAATAGGAGCAGATATAATGAAGTTCGAGTTTTTGACGAATTCTCAAAGGGGTTAGTACACAGAAGTTTCATGAAAATTTCACCGGGAAGTTTCTTTTGATATTTTCACATAAATGGGTCCCTATGGATATATGAATTTGGTCACGACCATATTTGGGGCAGTCGGGACTGAATCGTAGCAGATATAATGAAGTTCGAGTTTTTGACGAATTTTCAAAGGGGTTAGTACACGGGAATTTTTTGAAAATATCCCCGGGAAGTTTCTTTTGATATTTTCACATAAATGGGTCCCTATGGATATATGAATTTGGTCACGACCATATTTGGGGCAGTCGGGACTGAATAGAGCAGATATAATGAAGTTCGAGTTTTTGACGAATTCTCAAAGGGGTTAGTACATAGAAGTTTCATGAAAATTTCACCGGGAAGTTTCTTTTGATATTTTCACATAAATGGGTCCCTATGGATATATGAATTTGGTCACGACCATATTTGGGGCAGTCGGGACTGAATCGTAGCAGATATAATGAAGTTCGAGTTTTTGACGAATTCTCAAAGGGGTTAGTACACGGGAATTTCTTGAAAATATCCCCGGGCAGTTTCTTTTGATATTTTCACATAAATGGGTCCCTATGGATATATGAATTTGGTCACGACCATATTTGGGGCAGTCGGGACTGAATAGAAGCAGATATAATGAAGTTCGAGTTTTTGACGAATTCTCAAAGGGGTTAGTACACAGGAGTTTCATGAAAATTTCACCGGGCAGTTTCTTTTGATATTTTCACATAAATGGGTCCCTATGGATATATGAATTTGGTCACGACCATATTTGGGGCAGTCGGGACTGAATAGGAGCAGATATAATGAAGTTCGAGTTTTTGACGAATTCTCAAAGGGGTTAGTACACGGGAATTTCTTGAAATATCCCCGGGCAGTTTCTTTTGATATTTCACATAAATGGGTCCCTATGGATATATGAATTTGGTTACGACCATATTTGGGGCAGTCGGGACTGAATCGAAGCAGATATAATGAAGTTCGAGTTTTTGACGAATTCTCAAAGGGGTTAGTACACAGGAATTTCATGAAAATTTCACCCGGAAGTTTCTTTTGATATTTTCACATAAATGGGTCCCTATGTATATATGAATTTGGTCACGACCATATTTGGGGCAGGTCGGGACTGAATCGTAGCAGATATAATGAAGTTCGAGTTTTTGACGAATTCTCAAAGGGGTTAGTACACGGGAATTTCTTGAAAATATCCCCGGGCAGTTTCTTTTGATATTTTCACATAAATGGGTCCCTATGGATATATGAATTTGGTCACGACCATATTTGGGGCAGTCGGGACTGAATAGGAGCAGATATAATGAAGTTCGAGTTTTTGACGAATTTTCAAAGGGGTTAGTACACAATAGTTTCATGAAAATTTCACCGGGAAGTTTCTTTTGATATTTTCACATAAATGGGTCCTTATGGATATATGAATTTGGTCACGACCATATTTGGGGCAGTCGGGACTGAATCGTAGCAGATATAATGAAGTTCGAGTTTTTGACGAATTTTCAAAGGGGTTAGTACACGGGAATTTTTTGAAAATATCCCCGGGAAGTTTCTTTTGATATTTCACATAAATGGGTCCCTATGGATATATGAATTTGGTCACGACCATATTTGGGGCAGTCGGGACTGAATAGGAGCAGATATAATGAAGTTCGAGTTTTTGACGAATTCTCAAAGGGGTTAGTACACGGGAATTTCTTGAAAATATCCCCGGGCAGTTTCTTTTGATATTTTCACATAAATGGGTCCCTATGGATATATGAATTTGGTCACGACCATATTTGGGGCAGTCGGGACTGAATCGTAGCAGATATAATGAAGTTCGAGTTTTTGACGAATTTTCAAAGGGGTTAGTACACGGGAATTTTTTGAAAATATCCCCGGGAAGTTTCTTTTGATATTTCACATAAATGGGTCCCTATGGATATATGAATTTGGTCACGACCATATTTGGGGCAGTCGGGACTGAATAGGAGCAGATATAATGAAGTTCGAGTTTTTGACGAATTCTCAAAGGGGTTAGTACACGGGAATTTCTTGAAAATATCCCCGGGCAGTTTCTTTTGATATTTTCACATAAATGGGTCCCTATGGATATATGAATTTGGTCACGACCATATTTGGGGCAGTCGGGACTGAATAGAGCAGATATAATGAAGTTCGAGTTTTTGACGAATTCTCAAAGGGGTTAGTACACGGAAGTTTCATGAAAATTTCACCGGGCAGTTTCTTTTGATATTTTCACATAAATGGGTCCCTATGGATATATGAATTTGGTCACGACCATATTTGGGGCAGTCGGGACTGAATAGAAGCAGATATAATGAAGTTCGAGTTTTTGACGAATTCTCAAAGGGGTTAGTACATAGAAGTTCTTGAAAATATCCCCAGGCAGTTTCTTTTGATATTTTCACATAAATGGGTCCCTATGGATATATGAATTTGGTCACGACCATATTTGGGGCAGTCGGGACTGAATCGAAGCAGATATAATGAAGTTCGAGTTTTTGACGAATTCTCAAAGGGGTTAGTACACAGGAATTTCATGAAAATTTCACCCGGAAGTTTCTTTTGATATTTTCACATAAATGGGTCCCTATGGATATATGAATTTGGTCACGACCATATTTGGGGCAGTCGGGACTGAATCGTAGCAGATATAATGAAGTTCGAGTTTTTGACGAATTCTCAAAGGGGTTAGTACACGGGAATTTCTTGAAAATATCCCCGGGCAGTTTCTTTTGATATTTTCACATAAATGGGTCCCTATGGATATATGAATTTGGTCACGACCATATTCGGGGCAGTCGGGACTGAATAGGAGCAGATATAATGAAGTTCGAGTTTTTGACGAATTTTCAAAGGGGTTAGTACACAATAGTTTCATGAAAATTTCACCGGGAAGTTTCTTTTGATATTTTCACATAAATGGGTCCTTATGGATATATGAATTTGGTCACGACCATATTTGGGGCAGTCGGGACTGAATCGTAGCAGATATAATGAAGTTCGAGTTTTTGACGAATTTTCAAAGGGGTTAGTACACGGGAATTTTTTGAAAATATCCCCGGGAAGTTTCTTTTGATATTTCCACATAAATGGGTCCCTATGGATATATGAATTTGGTCACGACCATATTTGGGGCAGTCGGGACTGAATAGAGCAGATATAATGAAGTTCGAGTTTTTGACGAATTCTCAAAGGGGTTAGTACACGGAAGTTTCATGAAAATTTCACCGGGCAGTTTCTTTTGATATTTTCACATAAATGGGTCCCTATGGATATATGAATTTGGTCACGACCATATTTGGGGCAGTCGGGACTGAATCGTAGCAGATATAATGAAGTTCGAGTTTTTGACGAATTTTCAAAGGGGTTAGTACACGGAATTTTTTGAAAATATCCCCGGGAAGTTTCTTTTGATATTTTCACATAAATGGGTCCCTATGGATATATGAATTTGGTCACGACCATATTTGGGGCAGTCGGGACTGAATAGGAGCAGATATAATGAAGTTCGAGTTTTTGACGAATTCTCAAAGGGGTTAGTACACGGGAATTTCTTGAAAATATCCCCGGGCAGTTTCTTTTGATATTTTCACATAAATGGGTCCCTATGGATATATGAATTTGGTCACGACCATATTTGGGGCAGTCGGGACTGAATAGAAGCAGATATAATGAAGTTCGAGTTTTTAACGAATTCTCAAAGGGGTTAGTACATAGAAGTTTCATGAAAATTTCACCGGGAAGTTTCTTTTGATATTTTCACATAAATGGGTCCCTATGGATATATGAATTTGGTCACGACCATATTTGGGGCAGTCGGGACTGAATAGGAGCAGATATAATGAAGTTCGAGTTTTTGACGAATTCTCAAAGGGGTTAGTACACGGGAATTTCTTGAAAATATCCCCGGGCAGTTTCTTTTAATATTTCCACATAAATGGGTCCCTATGGATATATGAATTTGGTTACGACCATATTTGGGGCAGTCGGGACTGAATCGAAGCAGATATAATGAAGTTCGAGTTTTTGACGAATTCTCAAAGGGGTTAGTACACAGGAATTTCATGAAAATTTCACCGGGAAGTTTCTTTTGATATTTTCACATAAATGGGTCCCTATGGATATATGAATTTGGTCACGACCATATTTGGGGCAGTCGGGACTGAATCGTAGCAGATATAATGAAGTTCGAGTTTTTGACGAATTCTCAAAGGGGTTAGTACACGGGAATTTCTTGAAAATATCCCCGGGCAGTTTCTTTGATATTTTCACATAAATGGGTCCCTATGGATATATGAATTTGGTCACGACCATATTTGGGGCAGTCGGGACTGAATAGGAGCAGATATAATGAAGTTCGAGTTTTTGACGAATTCTCAAAGGGGTTAGTACACAGGAGTTTCATGAAAATTTCACCGGGAAGTTTCTTTTGATATTTTCACATAAATGGGTCCCTATGGATATATGAATTTGGTCACGACCATATTTGGGGCAGTCGGGACTGAATCGTAGCAGATATAATGAAGTTCGAGTTTTTGACGAATTCTCAAAGGGGTTAGTACACGGAATTTCTTGAAAATATCCCCGGGAAGTTTCTTTGATATTTTCACATAAATGGGTCCCTATGGATATATGAATTTGGTCACGACCATATTTGGGGCAGTCGGGACTGAATAGTAGCAGATATAATGAAGTTCGAGTTTTTGACGAATTCTCAAAGGGGTTAGTACACGGAATTTCTTGAAAATATCCCCGGGCAGTTTCTTTTGATATTTTCACATAAATGGGTCCCTATGGATATATGAATTTGGTCACGACCATATTTGGGGCAGTCGGGACTGAATAGAAGCAGATATAATGAAGTTCGAGTTTTTAACGAATTCTGAAAGGGGTTAGTGCACAGGAGTTTCATGAAAATTTCACAGGGCAGTTTCTTTTGATATTTTCACATAAATGGGTCCCTATGGATATATGAATTTGGTCACAACCATATTTGGGGCAGTCGGGACTGAATATGAGCAGATATAATGAAGTTCAAGTTTTTGACGAATTCTCAAAGGGTTTAGTACACGGGAATTTCTTGAATATATCCCCGGGCAGTTTCTTTTAATATTTCCACATAAATGGGTCCCTATGGATATATGAATTTGGTTACGACCATATTTGGGGCAATCGGGACTGAATCGAAACAGATATAATGAAGTTCGAGTTTTTGACGAATTCTCAAAGGGGTTAGTACACAGGAATTTCATGAAAATTTCACCCGGAAGTTTCTTTTGATATTTTCACATAAATGGGTCCCTATGTATATATGAATTTGATCACGACCATATTTGGGGCGGTCGGACTGAATCGTAGCAGATATAATGAAGTTCGAGTTTTTGACGAATTCTCAAAGGGTTAGTACACGGGAATTTCTTGAAAATATCCCCGGGCAGTTTCTTTTGATATTTTCACATAAATGGGTCCCTATGGATATATGAATTTGGTCACGACCATATTCGGGGCAGTCGGGACTGAATAGGAGCAGATATAATGAAGTTCGAGTTTTTGACGAATTTTCAAAGGGGTTAGTACACAATAGTTTCATGAAAATTTCACCGGGAAGTTTCTTTTGATATTTTCACATAAATGGGTCCTTATGGATATATGAATTTGGTCACGACCATATTTGGGGCAGTCGGGACTGAATCGTAGCAGATATAATGAAGTTCGAGTTTTTGACGAATTTTCAAAGGGGTAAGTACACGGGAATTTTTGAAAATATCCCCGGGAAGTTTCTTTTGATATTTTCACATAAATGGGTCCCTATGGATATATGAATTTGGTCACGACCATATTTGGGGCAGTCGGGACTGAATAGAAGCAGATATAATGAAGTTCGAGTTTTTGACGAATTCTCAAAGGGGTTAGTACATAGAAGTTTCATGAAAATTTCACCGGGAAGTTTCTTTTAATATTTTCACATAAATGGGTCCCTATGGATATATGAATTTGGTCACGACCAAATTTGGGGCAGTCGGGACTGAATCGTAGCAGATATAATGAAGTTCGAGTTTTTGACGAATTCTCAAAGGGGTTAGTACACGGGAATTTCTTGAAAATATCCCCGGGCAGTTTCTTTTGATATTTTCACATAAATGGGTCCCTATGGATATATGAATTTGGTCACGACCATATTTGGGGCTGTCGGGACTGAATAGAAGCAGATATAATGAAGTTCGAGTTTTTAACGAATTCTGAAAGGGGTTAGTGCACAGGAGTTTCATGAAAATTTCACAGGGCAGTTTCTTTTGATATTTTCACATAAATGGGTCCCTATGGATATATGAATTTGGTCACAACCATATTTGGGGCAGTCGGGACTGAATATGAGCAGATATAATGAAGTTCAAGTTTTTGACGAATTCTCAAAGGGTTTAGTACACGGGAATTTCTTGAATATATCCCCGGGCAGTTTCTTTTAATATTTCCACATAAATGGGTCCCTATGGATATATGAATTTGGTTACGACCATATTTGGGGCAATCGGGACTGAATCGAAACAGATATAATGAAGTTCGAGTTTTTGACGAATTCTCAAAGGGGTTAGTACACAGGAATTTCATGAAAATTTCACCCGGAAGTTTCTTTTGATATTTTCACATAAATGGGTCCCTATGTATATATGAATTTGATCACGACCATATTTGGGGCGGTCCGGACTGAATCGTAGCAGATATAATGAAGTTCGAGTTTTTGACGAATTCTCAAAGGGTTAGTACACGGGAATTTCTTGAAAATATCCCCGGGCAGTTTCTTTTGATATTTTCACATAAATGGGTCCCTATGGATATATGAATTTGGTCACGACCATATTCGGGGCAGTCGGGACTGAATAGGAGCAGATATAATGAAGTTCGAGTTTTTGACGAATTTTCAAAGGGGTTAGTACACAATAGTTTCATGAAAATTTCACCGGGAAGTTTCTTTTGATATTTTCACATAAATGGGTCCTTATGGATATATGAATTTGGTCACGACCATATTTGGGGCAGTCGGGACTGAATCGTAGCAGATATAAAGTACACGGGAATTTTTTGAAAATATCCCCGGGAAGTTTCTTTTGATATTTCCACATAAATGGGTCCCTATGGATATATGAATTTGGTCACGACCATATTTGGGGCAGTCGGGACTGAATAGGAGCAGATATAATGAAGTTCGAGTTTTTGACGAATTCTCAAGGGGTTAGTACACGGGAATTTCTTGAAAATATCCCCGGGCAGTTTCTTTTGATATTTTCACATAAATGGGTCCCTATGGATATATGAATTTGGTCACGACCATATTTGGGGCAGTCGGGACTGAATAGAAGCAGATATAATGAAGTTCGAGTTTTTGACGAATTCTCAAAGGGGTTAGTACATAGAAGTTTCATGAAAATTTCACCGGGAAGTTTCTTTTAATATTTTCACATAAATGGGTCCCTATGGATATATGAATTTGGTCACGACCAAATTTGGGGCAGTCGGGACTGAATCGTAGCAGATATAATGAAGTTCGAGTTTTTGACGAATTCTCAAAGGGGTTAGTACACGGGAATTTCTTGAAAATATCCCCGGGCAGTTTCTTTTGATATTTTCACATAAATGGGTCCCTATGGATATATGAATTTGGTCACGACCATATTTGGGGCTGTCGGGACTGAATAGAAGCAGATATAATGAAGTTCGAGTTTTTAACGAATTCTGAAAGGGGTTAGTGCACAGGAGTTTCATGAAAATTTCACAGGGCAGTTTCTTTTGATATTTTCACATAAATGGGTCCCTATGGATATATGAATTTGGTCACGACCATATTTGGGGCAGTCGGGACTGAATATGAGCAGATATAATGAAGTTCAAGTTTTTGACGAATTCTCAAAGGGTTTAGTACACGGGAATTTCTTGAATATATCCCCGGGCAGTTTCTTTTAATATTTCCACATAAATGGGTCCCTATGGATATATGAATTTGGTTACGACCATATTTGGGGCAATCGGGACTGAATCGAAACAGATATAATGAAGTTCGAGTTTTTGACGAATTCTCAAAGGGGTTAGTACACAGGAATTTCATGAAAATTTCACCCGGAAGTTTCTTTTGATATTTTCACATAAATGGGTCCCTATGTATATATGAATTTGATCACGACCATATTTGAGGCGGTCGGGACTGAATCGTAGCAGATATAATGAAGTTCGAGTTTTTGACGAATTCTCAAAGGGGTTAGTACACGGGAATTTCTTGAAAATATCCCCGGGCAGTTTCTTTTGATATGAACATAAATGGGTCCCTATGGATATATGAATTTGGTCACGACCATATTTGGGGCAGTCGGGACTGAATAGGAGCAGATATAATGAAGTTCGAGTTTTTGACGAATTCTCAAAGGGTTAGTACACGGGAATTTCTTGAAAATATCCCCGGGCAGTTTCTTTTGATATTTTCACATAAATGGGTCCCTATGGATATATGAATTTGGTCACGACCATATTTGGGGCAGTCGGGACTGAATAGAAGCAGATATAATGAAGTTCGAGTTTTTGACGAATTCTCAAAGGGTTAGTACATAGAAGTTTCATGAAAATTTCACCGGGAAGTTTCTTTTAATATTTTCACATAAATGGGCCCCTATGGATATATGAATTTGGTCACGACCAAATTTGGGGCAGTCGGGACTGAATCGTAGCAGATATAATGAAGTTCGAGTTTTTGACGAATTCTCAAAGGGGTTAGTACACGGGAATTTCTTGAAAATATCCCCGGGCAGTTTCTTTTGATATTTTCACATAAATGGGTCCCTATGGATATATGAATTTGGTCACGACCATATTTGGGGCTGTCGGGACTGAATAGAAGCAGATATAATGAAGTTCGAGTTTTTAACGAATTCTGAAAGGGGTTAGTGCACAGGAGTTTCATGAAAATTTCACAGGGCAGTTTCTTTTGATATTTTCACATAAATGGGTCCCTATGGATATATGAATTTGGTCACGACCATATTTGGGGCAGTCGGGACTGAATATGAGCAGATATAATGAAGTTCAAGTTTTTGACGAATTCTCAAAGGGTTTAGTACACGGGAATTTCTTGAATATATCCCCGGGCAGTTTCTTTTAATATTTCCACATAAATGGGTCCCTATGGATATATGAATTTGGTTACGACCATATTTGGGGCAATCGGGACTGAATCGAAACAGATATAATGAAGTTCGAGTTTTTGACGAATTCTCAAAGGGGTTAGTACACAGGAATTTCATGAAAATTTCACCCGGAAGTTTCTTTTGATATTTTCACATAAATGGGTCCCTATGTATATATGAATTTGATCACGACCATATTTGAGGCGGTCTGGACTGAATCGTAGCAGATATAATGAAGTTCGAGTTTTTGACGAATTCTCAAAGGGGTTAGTACACGGGAATTTCTTGAAAATATCCCCGGGCAGTTTCTTTTGATATTTTCACATAAATGGGTCCCTATGGATATATGAATTTGGTCACGACCATATTCGGGGCAGTCGGGACTGAATAGGAGCAGATATAATGAAGTTCGAGTTTTTGACGAATTTTCAAAGGGGTACACAATAGTTTCATGAAAATTTCACCGGGAAGTTTCTTTTGATATTTTCACATAAATGGGTCCTTATGGATATATGAATTTGGTCACGACCATATTTGGGGCAGTCGGGACTGAATCGTAGCAGATATAATGAAGTTCGAGTTTTTGACGAAATTTCAAAGGGGTAAGTACACGGGAATTTTTTGAAAATATCCCCGGGAAGTTTCTTTTGATATTTCCACATAAATGGGTCCCTATGGATATATGAATTTGGTCACGACCATATTTGGTGCAGTCGGGATTGAATAGAAGCAGATATAATGAAGTTCGAGTTTTTGACGAATTCTCAAAGGGGTTAGTACATAGAAGTTTCATGAAAATTTCACCGGGAAGTTTTTTTAATATTTTCACATAAATGGGTCCCTATGGATATATGAATTTGGTCACGACCAAATTTGGGGCAGTCGGGACTGAATAGAAGCAGATATAATGAAGTTCGAGTTTTTAACGAATTCTGAAAGGGGTTAGTGCACAGGAGTTTCATGAAAATTTCACAGGGCAGTTTCTTTTGATATGTTAGGTCCTATAAATTCACTATATAATCTGATATAGTAATCACAATCTGTAACACAGTAAGACAATATAAGAGATTGAAAGCAGTAAACTCTTATATTCACAAAGCTTTAATGGTTACAAAAACTCTCTCAGTGATTTATAATGTATCACTAAGAGCTGCTAGGGTTCTTAACAATGTACTCGATAACTCAACTCATCTAGAGTAACCCTAATCTGTGTTTATATAGACACAGTTACAAAATCAATCTCTGATTTGATATCCTATAAATCTGCTATGAATTCTATCAATCAAAGATTACTCCAGTTTTCTGTTTAGTTTCCATAGCCATTAAATCACTCCTCCGCTTCTATCCTTCCTTGAAGTATATCCGCTTCTGAGCTCTTTCCACGTGTAAACTCTGACGAATCTTGACTATGTAAACTCTGGTCAGACTTTACTAAACTCTGTCAGACTTTACTAAACTCTGATCAGCTTCCAGATTAAACTCTGATGATTCCTGTTCTAAAACAAACTTTAAGAACATTAGTAATCATCAATTATATCTAACAATCTCCCCCAACTTGTGCATAAATACATTATGTGCAAGTTAACAGATAATTGATGATGTCAAAACATTTAAGTCAAATGCAACAGAGTTTAACTATTTAACAGAAAACTTTTAAAACTTACAGATACTTTACTCCTTAGCTGCATAGACACCATTTGCTGTCTGTAGATACCCTCTGAGGAGTTCTCTTTCAGCTTCTTCAAGCACTGTAATCATTTGTCTCTTTATCTCTCTCAGCTCTGGATCTGAAACTCCAGTTTGATAAATTGCAGCTCTGAGATCATAGATCTTGTTCTTCTTCAAGTCCCTATCCAGCCTGATATTGTAAGCTTTATCAGACTCTTCATTAAATGCAAGAGTTCTGATTCCACCTATTGTTTCAATCTTTGCTGAATTTCTCTTCATCTCAACCAGCTGTCCTTTATGATTGAGGTATTTAGGAATGAAAGGTCCAGCATTTTTGTTTCCTGTAATACCCATCTTTCTTCTGATTTGATCCTTGAGCAGGTTGGAGATGTGTTGGCATGACTTGTTCTTCACAAGAAATATGTGTGAGACATATCTTAATTCTTCCCAGTGTTTAGCATAGAGATCTGCTTCAAGTACTCTAAACACTGTTCCATCAGACATGAAGTAGATAAGAATATTATCTCCTCTGTCATTCTTCACCAACTGGACTGAATCAAGCTTGTCCATTTTGTCTTGCAATACTCCAGTCTTGGGAGCACAGAGAGATGAGGGGTCATCTGGTCTTGATCCTATACTCTGATCAAATTTCTCATATTTGGATCCCAGCCCTCCTTTATCTCTTCCTGCCTTACGATGAGAGATTGGTTGAATTGAGCCCTTTTCAAAGCTTATCTCAGTCATCAGAGTAGGCTTTGCAAATCCAGCCAGTGGAGTAGTTGTTGGTTTAAACACAGCTTGAGCTTTGTCAGAGGTTGTGTCTGTCTTTGCATCCTTATTAACTTGAGCTTTGTCATAGGTTAATATTTCTTTTTGAGGTTCTGCAACATGAGCTTTGTCAGAGATTGCAGCTTCTAATTTCTTTTCCTTTACAACTTGATCCTTGTCAGAGGTTGTAGACTTCTTCTTTTCCCAGCCTTTCTCCAGACGTTCATCTACTTTGCTTTTGCCCTTGGAAGTATATTCATCTTCAGAGTATACCTTTTTGACTGGTAAACTCTGATCAGCAACAGTAGGTTCCTTAATCAATATCCCTTTCTCTTTTGGCTTGGTAGTTGACTTTGCAGGCTTTTGGATTTTTCCTGACTTTATTGCTTCAGCATGTTCTTTCTTTAGATCTTCTTCTTCTGCAGCAATCAACTCCAAGTCCAAATTGGCTTCTGGATTTTCTTGTTCAAAAACCAATCTAGCAAGCTCTTCATCAGTCATTGGTTTGTCTGATCCAGTCACTGGTCTTTGCTTAGATCCAGATGTGAAGTTATGTGTTGGACCAGACTTTGTACTTTGCTTAGATTGTTTCTGACTGTCAGAGTTTGAAACTCTTCCACCAGTCCCTGCTTGAAATCTCTTGTGCTTGGTGAAATCATCAGCATCATCATCATCATCATCCTTCTTCTTCCTCTTCAGAGTTTGAGTAGTAGATTTGCATCATCAGCATCATCATCATCATCATCCTTCTTCTTCCTTTTCTTTTCCAACTCATTTGTCTCCTTGACTTTTGCTACCTCTGTTCTTAGACTATCTATTGATTTAGATGTCTGGGCATGAGCAGGATGAAATGTCTTCAGATAAAGAATTGTGCCTTTGAGGCTTGACATAACATCAGAGTTTGAAATTTTATTTTCTGCCATAGACAAAAATTCTTCAGCTTTAGTTGTCTCCAGAGAATGCTGATGACTAAGCCAGAGTTTATCCCATACTTCATTTGGAGGATCAACTTGAAGATCCCTGGGAAGTGGCTCAGAGTCTGTGGTCAGAGTTTGTAGCCTGGCAGTATACTGGCTAGTAGACTCCCACTTTTGTTGAGTCAAAGGAACTCCATCATTTCCATCATTTTCAGAGGAACTATCATCATCCTCAGTATCAGCCTCAGAGTTTGCTTTGTCAGCATCAGGAACAGGATCAGCAACTTTCTCCACAGTATCTTGAGCAGATTTTTCTTTGGCTTCAGACTGTGATTTGATAGTCTCTTCACCAGTCTGAGCAAGAGATTGTAGAGCTTCCATAGCTACCCTGTCAGATTCATCAACTACATCAGACCTGTAGTTGTCTGGAGCTGTATCATGAACTATGGCACCTTCTGGAATTTTCATTGGAGAAGTAGGAATTTGAGTAGAAGGTCCATGATCAGATACTGGAGTATGAAGATCAGCCATATTTGCTCCAGCTTCAGTTGTGGTAGGTTCCTTGCAAACAATTTCTTCATCTACCTCAGATGAAGTAGAAGATGCTGTAGGAGATTGCAAAGGAACAGCTGTGATAGGAAGCACCATCAGAGCTTGAGAATTTTCAGCTACTGGAGTTGATGGTGTTTGTTCTTCCTCAACTGTGAAATCTGTGATTTCAGTAATTGGAACTTTTGCTCTTGCAGGCTTGTGAGCCCTTCTTTTGAATCGAGCTGGCTTTTGAGGACTTGCTTGAACAGGTTCAGAGGCTGTTGTAGGAGTAGATTCAGAGTTTACAGCATGTACAGGTTCAAGATCATCATATTCATATGCTGCAACCAGTCTTCTTCTTTTCTTCTGCTTTTGAGGAGTAGCAGCTTCAGTGTTTTCTGGGATCTCAGAGTTTAGAGCCTCAGAGTTTACTTGAGCCTCAGAGTTTACTGGAGCCTCAGAGTTTACTGGAGCCTCAGAGTTTACTGGCTCATCAGTGTTTGGTTTCAGAACATGTGTGGCAACAGAGGTTCTTGTTCTTTTTGCAGTAGAAGGGGCTGCATCAGACTTTGCACCCCTTTTGGACTTGGATGCAGAAGTTCTGGGTTGTTCGGGGTTTGTAGGGGAGACTGGAGATTGAGGTTGTTGGTGTACTGGTGGCATATTCATCCTAGCTCTTAATGGAGCTGGAATGTGTAGAGGCCTGAGTACTGGTCTCTTCTCATCTTTAGATATGAGATCTTTGAAAACCCTTTTATGAAGTTTAAAAGGTTTGATCTCATCTGCAGCATCAAAAGCCACTTCTCCAACAGTGGCATTAAACAACAATTGGCAAAATCTTGAAAAATATATAATCTGACGATTTTCATGCATTCTTTCACCAATATTTCTAATCACTAATCTACCAAAATCGAAATTAGTAGAATAGATCAGAGAATACCCAATCTGCAGCATGTCCATTGGAATAGCATCCCAGTTTGTAGATTTCTTCTGGAAAGCCCTGGTAATGCAATCAAAGAAAAAACTCCACTCCTTCCTGAGTCCTGGACGCTTTAATTGACCCAGTTTATCCAAAGAGTCGTAGTACCCCAAATCAATCATCATTGTTCTGAGATTAGCATCTCCATTTGTAATGTACGCAGCATGCTCTGGCAGGTTAAATGCTGTTCTGACTGTGGCTGGAGTAACAAAATACTCCTCCCCTTCATATGAAAATACAATTGATGGTGATCCATCAGCACCACCATTATCATATTTACCCGTCCTCCAAAAATTTATGATTTGGCTTCCTGAGAGTCTGGCAGGAGCGGTAAGGGCTGTGGCCAGGACACTTTGAGCTAAGAGTTGTTGAAAAGGATGATAATCGCTTGGAACATCAGTGATGTCAAGGATGGCAGCATGATTGTTGGGAACAAATTCAACACCTGCAAAGGTAAAAGCTGAGGTCGCCATTAGAACAGAGTTTGTGAGTAGAGAAAAGTGTTTGAGAAAATGTGTGTGAGAAGATTTGAATTTCGGAGAAAAGAGAATAAGAGTTTGGGAAGAGAGTGTGTGTAGAGATTGAGTGTATAAGAGAATAATGAGCAATAAAATCTGATGTGATAAACCCTTCAGATTTTGTGTAGCTGTACACGCATGTCTCTTTGTTCACATGGACACCTGTCAGTTTTTAACTGGTGGACGAGAGTTAGTGGCATGGAGAAGAGAAAGTAATCATTATGAGCGCAGTAAAACAGTGCAGTTATTAATGCTGATTACACGTTCTCCTATTAAAATGTTTTTCATGTAAACCCACTAACAATACATCCGTTTGAAATACTCCCTTCATATTCTCTGAATTTTTTGTACTCCTGAAATGTACAAGATTTAAAAATCAAGATTAAATCTCTCGAATTTTAAACTCTGAGATTTACATCAAAGAAAATAAATTTCTAAGTACCTCAGAATAAAGACATGATTTTTAGAAAATTCATCAGAAAATCAGAGTTTGTCATAAAATCTAGAGCTCAATAATGTGCTTGTGAAATTATGTGTGTGATTGAACATATGAGATCAGAGACTTAAGAATTTCACAATTTCGTAATTATAAGGTAGACAAGAATAATTTGTTTAAACTCTCAAGACATAGACAATAGGCATACTCTGATGGAGAAATGTAAAATAAATTAACCCCCCTTTTTTTTTTTTTTTTTTTTTTTTTTTTCTTCAAGGACGCTTTTCAGTGTAAATGAATCACGACCTTTAAATATTATTGTGCAACAGTATTTCTCCAGTAATCAGAGATTGTGACTGGTCACCATAGATTATAAAATCTTGGCAATTACTTAATACCAGTAAGTGTTTGGGTCTTCCCAGTCACTGTCATATAGACATCTAAGATCTCAAAGGAGTACCATGCTTTATTTGCAGGGGTGTATATATCATCAGAGTTTATAATCGCTGTCTAATTTTCTGAGAGAAAATGCAAATTAGTCAGTCTCACTTATAATTAAGATATGTGAAGTAATAAAGTCTCAATGATATCAATATGCATCCAGTGTTAAGGAGTAGCACAGAATTGAGATCAAGATTAAAGAACTGAACTGAGATTCATGATTACTAATTCATATCATGCGTCATAGTATCTTCATAGGTTTGTTTTCTCAGAGAAATAAAAATGAAACTATTAATCAAGATTCAGAGTTTACAAACATCAGAGAATATCGTCAGAGAATGACGATCAGAGAATATCATCAGAGTATAGCACACAGAGTATATCATCAGAGAATGTCATCAGATTTTAACAATCAGAGTATATCATGGCAAATTTGTGAGCAATACATATGGTAATTTGACAATTGAAATTTGAAAGATCTGACCAGTATGTTTACTCAGTTCCTGATATCATTCCTAGCTCATTCACCAGCCTAGTGAAGGTTGCTTCACTGAGTGGTTTGGTGAATATGTCTGCTAGCTGCTGTTCTGTGGGAACAAAGTGAAGTTCAATGGTTCCTTCCTCCACATGCTCCCTTATAAAATGATATCTTATACTGATGTGCTTTGTCAGAGAATGTTGAACTGGATTTCCTGTCATAGCAATAGCACTTTGGTTATCACAATAAATAGGAATTTTAGAGAAGGATAACCCATAGTCCAACAGTTGATTCTTCATCCAAAGAATCTGAGCACAGCAGCTGCCTGCAGCTATATACTCTGACTCTGCTGTTGATGTTGAGATAGACTTCTGCTTCTTGCTGTACCAAGAAACTAGTCTTCCACCTAGAAATTGACAACTCCCACTTGTGCTTTTTCTGTCAATTTTGCAACCTGCAAAATCTGCATCAGAGTATCCAATTAGACTAAAATCTGATTCTCTAGGATACCATAATCCCAATGATGTGGTTCCCTTGAGATATCTGAATATCCTTTTTACTGCAATCAGATGAGGCTCTCTTGGATCTGCCTGAAATCTTGCACATAGACATGTGGCATACATGATGTCTGGTCTACTTGCAGTGAGATAAAGCAAAGATCCAATCATTCCTCTATAGTTTGTGATATCCACTGATGCACCAGTGTCTTTGTCTAGTTTGGTTGCTGTTGCCATAGGAGTAGTTGCAGCTGAACTGTCTTGCATACCAAATTTCTTCAAAAGATTTCTGGTATACTTGGCTTGATTTATAAAAATCCCATCTTCAGTCTGTTTAACTTGTAAACCCAGAAAGTAACTGAGTTCCCCCATCATGCTCATTTGGTACCTAGACTGCATGAGCTTGGCAAATCTTTGACAGAGTTTAGCATTAGTGGAGCCAAAAATAATGTCATCAACATAGATTTGAACTAAAAGCAGATCATTACCATGATTCAAATAAAACAGAGTTTTATCTATGGTACCTCTAGTAAATCCATTCTCAAGAAGAAATTGAGCCAGAGTTTCATACCATGCTCTTGGAGCCTGCTTTAGTCCATAAAGTGCCTTGTCCAATCTATAGACATAGTCTGGATGCTTTGGATCCACAAAGCCTGGAGGTTGTTCAACATATACCTCTTCATCCAGTTTCCCATTTAGAAAAGCACTTTTGACATCCATCTGAAATACCTTGAATTTCTTGTGAGCAGCATAGGCCAGAAAGATTCTGATTGCCTCCAATCTTGCAACTGGAGCAAATGTCTCATCATAATCAATACCTTCCTGTTGTGAATACCCTTTTGCCACAAGCCTTGCTTTATTTCTTGTAATGACACCCTCACTGTCAGTTTTGTTTCTGAATACCCATTTTGTACCAACTATGGATCTGTCTTTAGGTCTTGGTACTAGGGTCCATACTTTGTTTCTCTCAAACTCATTCAGCTCTTCTTGCATTGCTTGTATCCAGTCAGCATCTTGAAGAGCTTCCTCCACCTTTTTAGGTTCTGTTTGTGACAGAAAGCAATGATGTAAACACTCATTTGCTGTAGCTGTCCTTGTTTGCACACCTGCTTCTGGATTGCCAATTATTAAATCAGGTGTGTGAGATTTTGTCCACTTCCTAGCATGTGGAAGTTGACCATTTTCATCATTGGATCCTCCCCCTTGATCCATGCTCTCCTGATTCTGTTGATTATTCTCTGTAGCTCCCCCTAAGTTTGTGCTATCAGAGTTTGAATCAGTATTCTCTGATGAGTTTGAGTCAGCATTCTCTGAGGAATCTTGGGTAGAGTCTGAAACATTCTGATGCTCCCCCTCAGCAAGTGCTTCATCATCATGAACTTGTAAATTTTCATCAGAGTTTGCTGTATCTTGTTCATAGTCAGAGTTTGACTGTTCATCAGAGTTTATCGAATCAGAGAATATTTCTTCATTTTCAAAATGCAGTTTTTCATGATCATCCATATCTGTTAAGCCCATGATTTTCTTGTCATCAAATGACACATGTATGGATTCCATGATCACCTTGGTTCTTAGATTGTAGACTCTGAAGGCCTTTGTTATCAGAGGATAACCTACAAAGATGCCTTCATCAGCTTTTAAATCAAACTTGGTAAGCTGTTCTGGATGAGTCTTCAAGACAAAGCATTTGCACCCAAATATATGAAAATACTTCAGATTTGGCTTCTTTTTCTTCACCATCTCATATGGGGTCTTGCCATGCTTATTAATCAAGGTTGCATTTTGAGTGAAACAAGCTGTTTGAACAGCTTCTGCCCAGAAATAAGTAGGCAATTTAGCCTCATCAAGCATAGTTCTGGCAGCTTCTATAAGAGTCCTGTTTTTCCTTTCAACTACACCATTTTGCTGTGGTGTACCAGGTGCAGAGAATTGTTGCACTACACCTCTTTCTTTGCAGAACTCTTCCATTGTTGAATTTCTGAACTCAGTTCCATTATCACTTCTAATGATCTTCACTTTGTCTTCAGATCCATGGTCCAGTTGTGTCATATGATCCATCAGATGCAAGGCTGTTTCATCTTTAGAGTGAAGAAAATATACCCAAGTGTATCTGGTATACTCATCAACAATGACAAGAGCATATTTCTTCCTTGCAATGGATGGTACATTAACTGGTCCAAATAGATCAACATGTAGAAGATGATATGGTTTCTTTATTGAGAATTCAGTCTTACTCTTGAAGGATGTCTTTCTCTGCTTGGCCTTTTGACATGAATCACATAATCCATCAGATGTAAGTAGTGATTCAGGGAGTCCTCTCACAAGCTTTTTCTTTATAAGCTCATTTATGGAGTTGAAATTTAGGTGTGAGAGCTTCTTATGCCACTTCCAGCTTTCTTCTGCAGAGATCCTTGTAGACAAGCAGATTGCTTTTCCTTCAGAGTTTGTAGGCAAGTGGATTTCATAAATATTCCCATGTCTGTGAGCAATCACTGCCACTTTGCCTGTTGACTTGCTTACTATCTCACTGTGTTCTTCATAGAAATCAACATGATATCCTCTGTCACAGATCTGACTGACAGAGAGTAAATTGTGTTTCAGCCCTTGAACAAGAGCTACATTTGATATGATGACATTTCCAAGATTGATGTTGCCATATCCCAGAGTCCTTCCTATGTTGCCATCTCCATAAGAAACACTTGGGCCAGCCTTCTCCACAAACTCTGACAGCAGGGCCTTATTTCCAGTCATGTGTCCTGAACATCCACTGTCCAAGACTAGAATATCCTTCCTGTTGCCCTGCAATCACAAAGACCACTAATTGTTAGTTTTAAGGACCCAGACTTGCTTGGATCCCTTGGCCTTATTGAGTTTGTTAGCTTTTGCAGCGGTATTATTTTCAGAGTTTGAGCTAACAGACTTTGCAACAGAGTTTGTACTAGAAACAGAGTTTGTACTTGCAGAGCTTTTATTACACTTCTTCAAAGAAGGTTTCAATTGATAATAATCATAATACAAACTATGATATTCTTTGCAAGTATAAATAGAATGCCATAAACTACCACAATGAAAACATGGATCTTGTGGTTTATATCTAATACTACTTTTTCTAACTCCAGACTTTGTAGGTAAAGAGTTAATGTCCTTGTTCTTCCTGCAAAAATTAGCAAGATGATTAGTATTACCACAGTTATGGCATGTCTTCCTAGGTGCATTTGGAACAGGCATGTAGTTATTACTCTTGTCTATTCCAATCTTGCCATTTCTGTTTTTCCTAGGCTCCTTGTTTTTGTCATCAGACTTTACTTCTTTAAGCTTGTGTTTAAGCTGTTTCTGAGTCATCAATCCTATGTTAACCTGTTTGGGCTTATCAGATTTTAAATTTTTGTTAATCTCTGATTTTGGTCTACTCTGTTTAGACTTAGAGGATTCAACAACAAATTTGACAGGTTTAACCTTAGGTTTTTGAGTTTTAACAAACTCTGTTTTTGATGACTCAGCTTCTGTGTTATCAGTGTAACCTAGTCCCTTCTTCCAGTTTCCACTACCTAAGATATCCTGAGTAGTTTTGCCTGAATTAGTCCATGTTTTAATAATTTCCCTTTCCTTAGCAAGTTCTGATTGAAGAGATGCATACCTCTTTAATAATTCATCTTTGACAATGACAGCATCATCTCTTTCTTTCTGAACTTCCAACATCTGAACTAATTCTTTTTCTAGATAATCATTCCTTTTCTTTACACTTAGAGTTTCAGATTTTAATCTTTCATTTTCTAAAGTCTGATCTCTAAAGCTGGTATGCAAAGTTTTAAGAAACAATCTTAACTCAGTTATATCTTCAGTATCAAAGGCAAGAGTAGAATGAGGTACCTTTGCAGTAGATTCAGAGTTGTTGTCAGTGTTTGCCATCAGAGCATAATTGACTTCTTCTTCTGAATCAGATGTATCTGTCCAGTTTCCTTTCTTGGTGATAAAGGCTTTTTCTTTTTCTTTCCTGGCTTTCTTGCATTCAGATGCAAAGTGACCCTTTTCACCACAGTTGAAACAGGTATACTTGTCAGCTTTTCCAGCTTTCCCTTCCTTGCCCTCATTCTTCTTGAAGTTCTTCTTATCATAAACTCTGTCAGAGTTTCTATCTTTCCTTGAAAAACTTTTGCCTTTGTTGAACTTTTTGTAGGCCAATTTCTTGAAGCTTTTCACCATCAATGCTGCTAACTGCATCATTTCATCATCACTGTCATCAGAGTCTGAGACATCAGAGTTTAAGTCATCAGAGTTTGATGACTCAATGTCAGACTTTGTGACATGAGCTTTTCCTTTGCTCTTAGCAGCTTCCTCTTGAACTTTCAGAGCAACAGACTTTGATTTTCCTCCATGACGTTTGCTCCTTTGCTCCATTTCAAGTTCATGAGTCTTCAGTCTTCCATAAACATCATCAAGAGACATTTCTCCAAGATCAAGATTGTCTCTTATTGTGGTGACTTTCAAATCCCATTTTTCAGGAAGAGCCAGAAGGAATTTGAGATTTGAGTCTTCAAGATCATATTCCTTGTCCACCAGAGATAAGTCATTCAACAGTTTGACAAATCTGTCATACAGATCTGTCAGAGACTCACCAGATTTTGAGTCAAAGTGCTCATACTCCTGTGTAAGGATTGTTTTTCTGTTTTTCTTAATGGCCTGAGTTCCTTGACATCTGGTTTCTAGAGCATCCCAGATTTGTTTAGCAGTTTTGCACCCAATTACCCTATTAGACATTGCATTGTCAAGAGCACTGTGCAAAAGGTGTTTCACCTTTGAGTCTTTACTAATTGACAGGATGTCCTCAGGGGTATAATCTTTCTTTTCTTTTGGAACCATCTTCTGAGGTTCATCAGCAAGCCCAACAGAGAGCTTGGTGGGCATATGTGGTCCATCAAAGATCCTGTCAAGGTATTCTGGATCAACAGAGTCTAAGAATATTATCATTCTCTCTTTCCAGACTGGATATTCAGATGCCTTAAGGATTGGAACTCTAAAGGATGAAGCTTGTGATTTTTCAGACATGATTGTGATTAAGATCTCACTGTAGTAATCTTAACAGAGCTGGCTCTGATACCACTTGTTAGGTCCTATAAATTCACTATATAATCTGATATAGTAATCACAATCTGTAACACAGTAAGACAATATAAGAGATTGAAAGCAGTAAACTCTTATATTCACAAAGCTTTAATGGTTACAAAAACTCTCTCAGTGATTTATAATGTATCACTAAGAGCTGCTAGGGTTCTTAACAATGTACTCGATAACTCAACTCATCTAGAGTAACCCTAATCTGTGTTTATATAGACACAGTTACAAAATCAATCTCTGATTTGATATCCTATAAATCTGCTATGAATTCTATCAATCAAAGATTACTCCAGTTTTCTGTTTAGTTTCCATAGCCATTAAATCACTCCTCCGCTTCTATCCTTCCTTGAAGTATATCCGCTTCTGAGCTCTTTCCACGTGTAAACTCTGACGAATCTTGACTATGTAAACTCTGGTCAGACTTTACTAAACTCTGTCAGACTTTACTAAACTCTGATCAGCTTCCAGATTAAACTCTGATGATTCCTGTTCTAAAACAAACTTTAAGAACATTAGTAATCATCAATTATATCTAACATGATATTTTCACATAAATGGGTCCCTATGGATATATGAATTTGGTCACAACCATATTTGGGGCAGTCGGGACTGAATATGAGCAGATATAATGAAGTTCAAGTTTTTGACGAATTCTCAAAGGGTTTAGTACACGGGAATTTCTTGAATATATCCCCGAGCAGTTTCTTTTAATATTTCCACATAAATGGGTCCCTATGGATATATGAATTTGGTTACGACCATATTTGGGGCAATCGGGACTGAATCGAAACAGATATAATGAAGTTCGAGTTTTTGACGAATTCTCAAAGGGGTTAGTACACAGGAATTTCATGAAAATTTCACCCGGAAGTTTCTTTTGATATTTTCACATAAATGGGTCCCTATGTATATATGAATTTGATCACGACCATATTTGAGGCGGTCCGGACTGAATCGTAGCAGATATAATGAAGTTCGAGTTTTTGACGAAGTACACGGGAATTTCTTGAAAATATCCCCGGGCAGTTTCTTTTGATATTTTCACATAAATGGGTCCCTATGGATATATGAATTTGGTCACGACCATATTCGGGGCAGTCGGGACTGAATAGGAGCAGATATAATGAAGTTCGAGTTTTTGACGAATTTTCAAAGGGGTACACAATAGTTTCATGAAAATTTCACCGGGAAGTTTCTTTTGATATTTTCACATAAATGGGTCCTTATGGATATATGAATTTGGTCACGACCATATTTGGGGCAGTCGGGACTGAATCGTAGCAGATATAATGAAGTTCGAGTTTTCGACGAATTTTCAAAGGGGTAAGTACACGGGAATTTTTTGAAAATATCCCCGGGAAGTTTCTTTTGATATTTCCACATAAATGGGTCCCTATGGATATATGAATTTGGTCACGACCATATTTGGTGCAGTCGGGATTGAATAGAAGCAGATATAATGAAGTTCGAGTTTTTGACGAATTCTCAAAGGGGTTAGTACATAGAAGTTTCATGAAAATTTCACCGGGAAGTTTCTTTTAATATTTTCACATAAATGGGTCCCTATGGATATATGAATTTGGTCACGACCAAATTTGGGGCAGTCGGGACTGAACCGTAGCAGATATAATGAAGTTCGAGTTTTTGACGAATTCTCAAAGGGGTTAGTACACGGGAATTTCTTGAAAATATCCCCGGGCAGTTTCTTTTGATATTTTCACATAAATGGGTCCCTATGGATATATGAATTTGGTCAAGACCATATTTGGGGCTGTCGGGACTGAATAGAAGCAGATATAATGAAGTTCGAGTTTTTAACGAATTCTGAAAGGGGTTAGTGCACAGGAGTTTCATGAAAATTTCACAGGGCAGTTTCTTTTGATATTTTCACATAAATGGGTCCCTATGGATATATGAATTTGGTCACAACCATATTTGGGGCAGTCGGGACTGAATATGAGCAGATATAATGAAGTTCAAGTTTTTGACGAATTCTCAAAGGGTTTAGTACACGGGAATTTCTTGAATATATCCCCGGGCAGTTTCTTTTAATATTTCCACATAAATGGGTCCCTATGGATATATGAATTTGGTTACGACCATATTTGGGGCAATCGGGACTGAATCGAAACAGATATAATGAAGTTCGAGTTTTTGACGAATTCCAAAGGGGTTAGTACACAGGAATTTCATGAAAATTTCACCCGGAAGTTTCTTTTGATATTTTCACATAAATGGGTCCCTATGTATATATAAATTTGATCACGACCATATTTGGGGCGGTCCGGACTGAATCGTAGCAAATATAATGAAGTTCGAGTTTTTGACGAATTCTCAAAGGGTTAGTACACGGGAATTTCTTGAAAATATCCCCGGGCAGTTTCTTTTGATATTTTCACATAAATGGGTCCCTATGGATATATGAATTTGGTCACGACCATATTCGGGGCAGTCGGGACTGAATAGGAGCAGATATAATGAAGTTCGAGTTTTTGACGAATTTTCAAAGGGGTTAGTACACAATAGTTTCATGAAAATTTCACCTGGAAGTTTCTTTTGATATTTTCACATAAATGGGTCCTTATGGATATATGAATTTGGTCACGACCATATTTGGGGCAGTCGGGACTGAATCGTAGCAGATATAATGAAGTTCGAGTTTTTGACGAATTTTCAAAGGGTGTACACGGGAATTTTTTGAAAATATCCCCGGGAAGTTTCTTTTGATATTTCCACATAAATGGGTCCCTATGGATATATGAATTTGGTCACGACCATATTTGGGACGGTCGGGACTGAATAGGAGCAGATATAATGAAGTTCGAGTTTTTGACGAATTCTAAAAGGGTTAGTACACGGGAATTTCTTGAAAATATCCCCGGGCAGTTTCTTTTGATATTTTCACATAAATGGGTCCCTATGGATATATGAATTTGGTCACGACCATATTTGGGGCAGTCGGGACTGAATAGAAGCAGATATAATGAAGTTCGAGTTTTTGACGAATTCTCAAAAGGGTTAGAACATAAAAGTTTCATGAAAATTTCACCGGGAAGTTTCTTTTAATATTTTCACATAAATGGGCCCCTATGGATATATGAATTTGGTCACGACCAAATTTGGGGCAGTCGGGACTGAATCGTAGCAGATATAATGAAGTTCGAGTTTTTGACGAATTCTCAAAGGGGTTAGTACACGGGAATTTCTTGAAAATATCCCCGGGCAGTTTCTTTTGATATTTTCACATAAATGGGTCCCTATGGATATATGAATTTGGTCACGACCATATTTGGGGCTGTCGGGACTGAATAGAAGCAGATATAATGAAGTTCGAGTTTTTAACGAATTCTGAAAGGGGTTAGTGCACAGGAGTTTCATGAAAATTTCACAGGGCAGTTTCTTTTGATATTTTCACATAAATGGGTCCCTATGGATATATGAATTTGGTCACAACCATATTTGGGGCAGTCGGGACTGAATATGAGCAGATATAATGAAGTTCAAGTTTTTGACGAATTCTCAAAGGGTTTAGTACACGGGAATTTCTTGAATATATCCCTGGGCAGTTTCTTTTAATATTTCCACATAAATGGGTCCCTATGGATATATGAATTTGGTTACGACCATATTTGGGGCAATCGGGACTGAATCGAAACAGATATAATGAAGTTCGAGTTTTTGACGAATTCCCAAAGGGGTTAGTACACAGGAATTTCATGAAAATTTCACCCGGAAGTTTCTTTTGATATTTTCACATAAATGGGTCCCTATGTATATATAAATTTGATCACGACCATATTTGGGGCGGTCCGGACTGAATCGTAGCAAATATAATGAAGTTCGAGTTTTTGACGAATTCTCAAAAGGGTTAGTACACGGGAATTTCTTGAAAATATCCCCGGGCAGTTTCTTTTGATATTTTCACATAAATGGGTCCCTATGGATATATGAATTTGGTCACGACCATATTCGGGGCAGTCGGGACTGAATAGGAGCAGATATAATGAAGTTCGAGTTTTTGACGAATTTTCAAAGGGGTTAGTACACAATAGTTTCATGAAAATTTCACCTGGAAGTTTCTTTTGATATTTTCACATAAATGGGTCCTTATGGATATATGAATTTGGTCACGACCATATTTGGGGCAGTCGGGACTGAATCGTAGCAGATATAATGAAGTTCGAGTTTTTGACGAATTTTCAAAGGGTGTACACGGGAATTTTTTGAAAATATCCCCGGGAAGTTTCTTTTGATATTTCCACATAAATGGGTCCCTATGGATATATGAATTTGGTCACGACCATATTTGGGACGGTCGGGACTGAATAGGAGCAGATATAATGAAGTTCGAGTTTTTGACGAATTCTAAAAGGGTTAGTACACGGGAATTTCTTGAAAATATCCCCGGGCAGTTTCTTTTGATATTTTCACATAAATGGGTCCCTATGGATATATGAATTTGGTCACGACCATATTTGGGGCAGTCGGGACTGAATAGAAGCAGATATAATGAAGTTCGAGTTTTTGACGAATTCTCAAAAGGGTTAGAACATAAAAGTTTCATGAAAATTTCACCGGGAAGTTTCTTTTAATATTTTCACATAAATGGGCCCCTATGGATATATGAATTTGGTCACGACCAAATTTGGGGCAGTCGGGACTGAATCGTAGCAGATATAATGAAGTTCGAGTTTTTGACGAATTCTCAAAGGGGTTAGTACACGGGAATTTCTTGAAAATATCCCCGGGCAGTTTCTTTTGATATTTTCACATAAATGGGTCCCTATGGATATATGAATTTGGTCACGACCATATTTGGGGCTGTCGGGACTGAATAGAAGCAGATATAATGAAGTTCGAGTTTTTAACGAATTCTGAAAGGGGTTAGTGCACAGGAGTTTCATGAAAATTTCACAGGGCAGTTTCTTTTGATATTTTCACATAAATGGGTCCCTATGGATATATGAATTTGGTCACAACCATATTTGGGGCAGTCGGGACTGAATATGAGCAGATATAATGAAGTTCAAGTTTTTGACGAATTCTCAAAATGTTTAGTACACGGGAATTTCTTGAATATATCCCTGGGCAGTTTCTTTTAATATTTCCACATAAATGGGTCCCTATGGATATATGAATTTGGTTACGACCATATTTGGGGCAATCGGGACTGAATCGAAACAGATATAATGAAGTTCGAGTTTTTGACGAATTCACAAAGGGGTTAGTACACAGGAATTTCATGAAAATTTCACCCGGAAGTTTCTTTTGATATTTTCACATAAATGGGTCCCTATGTATATATGAATTTGATCACGACCATATTTGGGGCGGTCCGGACTTAATAGGAGCAGATATAATGAAGTTCGAGTTTTTTACGAATTTTCAAAGGGGTTAGTACACAATAGTTTCATGAAAATTTCACCGGGAAGTTTCTTTTGATATTTTCACATAAATGGGTCCTTATGGATATATGAATTTGGTCACGACCATATTTGGGGCAGTCGGGACTGAATCGTAGCAGATATAATGAAGTTCGAGTTTTTGACGAATTCTCAAAGGGGTTAGTACACGGGAATTTCTTGAAAATATCCCCGGGCAGTTTCTTTTGATATTTTCACATAACTGGGTCCCTATGGATATATGAATTTGGTCACGACCATATTTGGGGCTGTCGGGACTGAATAGAAGCAGATATAAAGAAGTTCGAGTTTTTAACGAATTCTGAAAGGGGTTAGTGCACAGGAGTTTCATGAAAATTTCACAGGGCAGTTTCTTTTGATATTTTCACATAAATGGGTCCCTATGGATATATGAATTTGGTCATGACCATATTTGGGGCAGTCGGGACTGAATATGAGCAGATATAATGAAGTTCAAGTTTTTGACGAATTCTCAAAGGGTTAGTACACGGAATTTCTTGAATATATCCCGGGCAGTTCTTTTAATATTTCCACATAAATGGGTCCCTATGGATATATGAATTTGGTTACGACCATATTTGGGGCAATCGGGACTGAATCGAAACAGATATAATGAAGTTCGAGTTTTTGACGAATTCCCAAAGGGGTTAGTACACAGGAATTTCATGAAAATTTCACCCGGAAGTTTCTTTTGATATTTTCACATAAATGGGTCCCTATGTATATATGAATTTGATCACGACCATATTTGGGGCGGTCCGGACTGAATCGTAGCAGATATAATGAAGTTCGAGTTTTTGACGAATTCTCAAAGGGTTAGTACACGGGAATTTCTTGAAAATATCCCCGGGCAGTTTCTTTTGATATTTTCACATAAATGGGTCCCTATGGATATATGAATTTGGTCACGACCATATTCGGGGCAGTCGGGACTGAATAGGAGCAGATATAATGAATTTCGAGTTTTTGACGAATTTTCAAAGGGGTTAGTACACAATAGTTTCATGAAAATTTCACCTGGAAGTTTCTTTTGATATTTTCACATAAATGGGTCCTTATGGATATATGAATTTGGTCACGACCATATTTGGGGCAGTCGGGACTGAATCGTAGCAGATATAATGAAGTTCGAGTTTTTGACGAATTTTCAAAGGGGTTAGTACACGGGAATTTTTTGAAAATATCCCCGGGAAGTTTCTTTTGATATTTCCACATAAATGGGTCCCTATGGATATATGAATTTGGTCACGACCATATTTGGGACGGTCGGGACTGAATAGGAGCAGATATAATGAAGTTCGAGTTTTTGACGAATTCTCAAAGGGTTAGTACACGGGAATTTCTTGAAAATATCCCCGGGCAGTTTCTTTTGATATTTTCACATAAATGGGTCCCGATGGATATATGAATTTGGTCACGACCATATTTGGGGCAGTCGGACTGAATAGAAGCAGATATAATGAAGTTCGAGTTTTGACGAATTCTCAAAAGGGTTAGAACATGAATTTCATGAAAATTTCACCGGGAAGTTTTTTTGATATTTTCACATAAATGGGTCCCTATGGATATATGAATTTGGTCACGACCATATTTGGGCAGTCGGGACTGAATCGTAGCAGATATAATGAAGTTCGAGTTTTTGACGAATTCTCAAAGGGGTTAGTACACGGAATTTCTTGAAAATATCCCGGGCAGTTTCTTTTGATATTTCACATAAATGAGGTCCCTATGGATATATGAATTTGGTCACGACCATATTTGGGGCCGTCGGGACTAAATAGGAGCAGATATAATGAAGTTCGAGTTTTTAACGAATTCTCAAAGGGGTTAGTACACGGGAATTTCATGAAAATTTCACAGGGCAGTTTCTTTTGATATTTTCACATAAATGGGTCCCTATGGATATATGAATTTGGTCACGACCATATTTGGGGCAGTCGGGACTGAATCAGAGCAGATATAATGAAGTTCGAGTTTTTGACGAATTCTCAAAGGGTTAGTACACGGGAATTTCTTGAATATATCCCTGGGCAGTTTCTTTTAATATTTCACATAAATGGGTCCCTATGGATATATGAATTTGGTTACGACCATATTTGGGGCAGTCGGGACTGAATCGAAGCAGATATAATGAAGTTCGAGTTTTTGACGAATTCACAAAGGGGTTAGTACACAGGAATTTCATGAAAATTTCACCCGGAAGTTTCTTTTGATATTTTCACATAAATGGGTCCCTATGGATATATGAATTTGTCACGACCATATTTGGGGCGGTCCGGACTGAATAGGAGCATATATAATGAAGTTCGAGTTTTTTACGAATTTTCAAAGGGGTTAGTACACGAAAGTTTCATGAAAATTTCACCGGGAAGTTTCTTTTGATATTTTCACATAAATGGGTCCTATGGATATATGAATTTGGTCACGACCATATTTGGGCAGTCGGGACTGAATCGTAGCAGATATAATGAAGTTCGAGTTTTTGACGAATTCTCAAAGGGGTTAGTACACGGGAATTTCTTGAAAATATCCCCGGGCAGTTTCTTTTGATATTTTCACATAAATGGGTCCCTATGGATATATGAATTTGGTCACGACCATATTTGGGGCAGTCGGGACTGAATAGAAGCAGATATAAGAAGTTCGAGTTTTTGACGAATTCTCAAAGGGGTTAGTACACAGGAATTTCATGAAAATTTCACCGGGCAGTTTCTTTTGATATTTTCACATAAATGGGTCCTATGGATATATGAATTTGGTCACGACCATATTTGGGGCAGTCGGGACTGAATCTGAGCAGATATAATGAAGTTCGAGTTTTTGACGAATTCTCAAAGGGTTAGTACACGGGAATTTCTGAAAATATCCCCGGGAAGTTTCTTTTGATATTTCCACATAAATGGGTCCCTATGGATATATGAATTTGGTCACGACCATATTTGGGGCAATCGGGACTGAATCAGAGCAGATATAATGAAGTTCGAGTTTTTGACGAATTCTCAAAGGGGTTAGTACACAGGGAATTTCATGAAAATTTCACCGGAAGTTTCTTTTGATATTTTCACATAAATGGGTCCCTATGTATATATGAATTTATCACGACCATATTGGGGCAGTCCGGACTGAATCGTAGCAGATATAATGAAGTTCGAGTTTTTGACGAATCTCAAAGGGGTTAGTACACGGGAATTTCTTGAAAATATCCCCGGGCAGTTTCTTTTGATATTTCACATAAATGGGTCCCTATGGAATATATGAATTTGGTCACGACCATATTTGGGGCAGTCGGGAACTGAATAGGAGCAGATATAAATGAAGGTCGAGTTTTTGACGAATTTTCAAA